>NW_026776877.1:0-71811 GCF_030936135.1 Gavia stellata
TTCTACGTACTCAAAAGTACTCGTCTTGAGAACGTTCCAAGTGCCCCAAGTGAATAGTACGCCTGCGTGTCAGGAGTCCGCCTGAAAAGAGGATCCTGGGAAGAAAGAGACTATAAAAGATGCCAGGACAGACTGGGCGAAGGCGCCCCACCACCCAGGAACCACGAACCAGACACTACGCAGGATAAGACATCGCTGGAACCTAGGGTGGTGATATGTCTCTTTCTTTTCTATTTCTCCTTTTCTCTTGTTGATTCTTACCCTTCCTTCTTTTTTCCTTTCACCTGGTTTTTGGGAATTATGTAACTATAGAGGTCGTCAGGGATATTCCATCCCTTTTGTCTGCAACCAATAAAGGATTTTCTATTGAATCTCCTGAAAACCTGGGCAGGGGCAGAGAAAGGGCAGAAGCCAGAGTCAGGCCAGTTGCTGGGCCTGGGGCAGAGCATGGCCTCTGCACAGGCTGAGGGGACTTCAAGTCTGGGGAGAGGAGACACTTGCCACCGCCCCACGTGTTGTGCCTCCTTTGTGCCGGCGCGGTGGAGGGGAGCCCGGCGGTCTCTGCTGGTCTCTCACTGCTGACTTCATTTCAGCTGCTGCTCTGCGCTGACATCAAAACAGAGGAGTTTGCTGCCCTGTACAAGGCCAGAGGTACCTGAGGCAACCAAGCCTGGTGATGCTCTCGCTGGTGCTCCACGCTGCGAAGACACCTGAGACGGTGAGCAGGGTGTAGTCAAGTGAAGCCCTGTTGGCAGCCGGGGCCGGGGAGTGGGTGATGCGGTGGGCTTGGCCGTTGGCTGGCAGTCAGGAGGTGGGGTGACAGCTCCAATCACCCTCCCTGCTATGGAGGGGCCTGCTGGGTGCCTGGGGAGCCCTCCAGGCACAGAGGGTTACTAACCCATCTGCCCTTCGGGCGGTCGCAAAAGGGGGTGGCTGAGCAGGGGACACTGCTCTCCTGCCCTCCCTTCCCTTCCTCGTCCTCTCCCCCCATCCCCATCAGTGGCCACTACCTGCCAGGAGGCTGCTGCAGTGACTCCTGTGCCACCGGCTGGGAAGCCGGACGGGAGGCTGGTGCTCAGCGACCAGTGCGTTTTTGCCAGGGTGGGCTTTCACCGCTTCACAGTGAGGAAACCGTGTCTTTCATACAGGCAAGAAAAATACCGATCCTGCTGCCAGACATCATGGAGACCCTGCAGCATGCCAACACTGATGTCAAGATGAAGGCCCTGGTATTCCTCAGGAACACGATGTGTCATGTGAAGAGGGAGGAGGCCAGCGTCATTGCTCTGCAGCTGGCGGAAAAGCTCCTGCTCCTCTTTGATGATGTAAGGCTGCCATGGAGCCTGAGCCCTACAGATGGGCGCTCTGCAAAGACAGCTGCCCCTTTAGCCCAGCCCTGTGGGCAGCACTCAGGCAGGGCTCCCCTCCTCGCTCCTCTTGTGCAGCCTTTCAGGGCTCTGGGGCCGTTCAGCTGCAGCTACGGATATGGCCCACAGCCCCCATGTTCAGGATCTGACCCCAGAGCATCTCCCCTCACATCAGCCACGCAAACGCCGATGCATCCATGCATTCTCGCAAGGAGCGGAAGTCGTCTCCAGCTTGCTTTTGGCAACAAAGTGCCAGAAGGCCGATGGGTAAAATACAGTACGAGGGCTATGGTTTTGCTTCTCAGTCTACCTACTCCTGATGTCATCCACAGTGATTACGGATAGCACTTCTCCTGTGTAGGAAGTGCAAGAATGGGCAACAAAAGAAGAAATTCAATGGGTATAATGAGCATTTGGACCCTCAAAATGACTCTTTGGACCCTCACAATAAGGCTACGGCCCTCAAAATGACTATTTGGGCCACCAAAATGAGACTATTTAGATGCTAAAAATGAGGTTTTGGAAGATCAAAGTGAGATTTTGGGCCCTCAAAATGAGGAATTATGCCCTCAAAATAGAACTTTCAGACTTCAAAATGAGGAATTATGCCCTCAAAATAGAATTTTCGACTTCAAAATGAGCTTTGGACCCTCAAAAAGGAGGTTTGGGCCCTCAAAATGAAGATTTCGATGCTCAAAATGAAGATTTTGACCATCAAAATGAAGATTTTCAGTCCTCAGAATGAAGATTTCAGTCCTCAAAATGAAGATTTTTGGCCCTCAAAACAGGCCCTTGGCCCTTAACAATAGGTTTTGTGACCTCAAGGGATCCGTTGCCACGAAAAACGGAGGAGTGGCAGCCTAAAAACGGGTCTGCGGAGTCGCAAAATGAGTTTTGGACCCTCAAAATGAGTATTTGGACCCTCAAAAACAAGACATCAGACCCTATAAATGAGGTTTTGGACCCTCAAAATGAGGCTGTGGGGTTTAAAATGACTATTTGGACCCACAAAATCAAAATTTGGATGGTCAAAACTTTGTTTTGGAGCCTCAAAATGAGGCTTTATACCCTCAAATCCCCTCAAGGGATCCGTTCCCACTAAAAAATGAGGCGTGGCGCCTACACAACGGGTCTGAGAAGGCACAAAATGAGGCTTTGGACCCTCAAATGCCTCTTTGGACCCTGAAAACGAGGCTTTGGAACCTCAGAATGACCATTTGGACGCTCAAAAAGACTGTTTGGACACTTAAAATGCCTGTTTGGACCCCTCAAAATAAGGATTTGGAACCTCAAAACGAGCCTTCGCAAACTCCAAATGAGGCTTTGGGCTCTAAAATGAAGTTTTGGACCCTCAAAATGACATCTGGGCTCCTCAAAACGAGGATTTGGATTGTCACAATGAGGCTTTGGGACTTCAAAATGACAATCTGGACCCTCAACATGAGGTTTTGGACCCTCTAAATGACTATTTGAACCTTAAAAAGAGGCTACGGGCCCTCAAAATGACTATTTGGCCCCTCAATATGAGGATTTCGAACCTCAAAATGAGGTTTTGGGCCCTCCAAATGCCTATTTGGACCCTCAAAATGAGGGTATAAACCCTTAAAGTGAGGATTTGGATCCTCAAATGAGGATTTGGACCCTCAAAATAGGGCTTTGGGCCTTCAAACTTACTGTTTGGTCCCTCAGAATGAGACTACGGGCTCTCCAAATGACTATTTTGGCCCTCCAAATGAGGCTTTGGATCCTCAAGTAAGTGTTTCGACCCTCAAAATGAGGCTTTGGATCCTCAAAGTAAGTGTTTTGACCCTCAAAATAAGGCTCAGAGCCATCCAAATGACTATTTGGACTCACAAAATGAAATTTTGGACCTTCAAAATGAGGATTTGGACCCTCAAAATGAGGCTTTGGGCCCTGAAAATGAGTACTGGAGCCTCAAAATGACTATGTGGACCCTCTAAATGAGGGTCCTGGACCCTCAAAATGAGGCTTTAAGCCCTAAAATAACTATTTGGACCATCAAATTGACTCTTCGCACCCTCAAAATGAATATTTGGGCCTTTCAAATGTGTTTTTGGACTCTCAAAATGACGCCTTGGAGCCTCAAAATTGACTATTTGGAGCCTCAAAATGAGGATTTGGCCCTCAAAATGACTATTTGGACCTCCAAATGAGGATTTGGACACCCAAAGTCCGACTTTGGGCCCTCCAAATGTCTCTTTGGACCTTCAAAGTGAGGCTAAGGGCTCTCAAAATTACTATTTGGACACTCAAAATGAGGCTCTGGGCCCTCAAAATGGGATTCCGGTCCCCAAACAAAGATTTTGGGCCTCGAAACGAACATTTCAGTCCTCAAAATGAAGATTTTGGCCCTCAAAACAGGGCCTTGGACCTTGACAATAGGTTTTGTGCCCTCAAGGGATCCGTTCCCACTAAAAACTGAGGCGTGGCAGCCTACAAACGGGTCTGAGAAGGCACAAAATGAGGCTTTGGAGCCTCAAAAAGACTATTTGGACCCTCAAAAAGACTATTTGGACCCTCAAAATGAGGCTTTGGAACCTCAGAATGACCGTTTGGACGCTCAAAAAGACTGTTTGGACCCTTAAATGCCTGTTTGGACCCTCAAAATAAGGATTTGGAACCTCAAAACGAGCCTTCGCAACTCCAAATGAGGCTTTGGGCTCTAAAATGAAGTTTTGGACTCAAAAATGACATCTGGGCTCCTCAAAACGAGGATTTGGATTGTCACAATGAGGCTTTGGGACTTCAAAATGACAATCTGGACCCTCAACATGAGGTTTTGGACCCTCTAAACGACTATTTGAACCTTAAAAAGAGGCTACGGGCCCTCAAAATGACTATTTGGCCCCTCAATATGAGACTTTTGGCCCTCCAAATGAAGCTTTGAACCTTTATTAAGTTTGGACCCTCAATAGGAGGCTTTGGGCCCTAAAATGACTACTTGGACCCAGAAAAATCCAATTTTGGACGGTCAAATATTGTTTTGGAGTCTCAAAATGAGGCTTTGGACCCTCAAAATGACTATTTGGATCCTCAATATGACAATTTGGACCCTCAAAATGAGCAGTAACTAAAACGTCCCTGTTCAGCAATACTGTTTTTAGTACAAATCCAAACCACAGCCCTATACTAGCTACTATGAAGAAAATTAACTCTATCTGGGCTCGAAAACCAGCTCAACCCAACCCAACCCAACGCAACCCAACCCAACTCAACCGTCATTGTACTTTCTCTTGGAGGTAGTGCTGATAGGATTTGGCTTAGAAGATGATGCCTCCCTACCAAAGCCCTCCTGGTACCATAACCGTGGGATTTTAGGAGAATGGGAGTGGACGGGGTGTACGCAAAGAGGTGACATTTGAGCAGGTGCCTCTTGTCAACATCTGCACCTTCCCGGCTCATGCTCCTTATCTCTTCTCCTCTGGTGATAGTCTACAGTTCCACCTTTGTCCTGGAGTAGAGATGTTGTACAAAATGTTGGAAATATCTCTGGTCCTGCCAGCCCTACACAAAGAAAACCTTTCACTTCCCCATTCAGGAGCTCTTCTCAGACATGTGAATCGCTTTACCCAGGACTGGGAGCCAGGAGCTTCCAGAAGCTGAGCATCAGCAAGGAGTTGTTTTGTGATCTGGGACAACCCCACCTTCCTTCATCCCTTTCTCTGTTGCCCAAATGAGAAGTGAAATGCCAGCCTGTTGTAGGTGAAAGCTGAAGGTCTTGTTTGCCTTGGTAAAGGCTTGGGCTGGTAGAAATCACTCTGTACCTGCCAAATACTGTTACGCCAAGGCTTGCCTCTGGCTCAGATGCCCCTGCCTGTTGTCCGTGCCTCCTTGACAGCCCTCCTCATAGCAAGGTTGCCCTGGCCGACGTCAGACAGC
Organism: Gavia stellata; assembly: GCF_030936135.1. Classification (NCBI taxonomy): domain Eukaryota; kingdom Metazoa; phylum Chordata; class Aves; order Gaviiformes; family Gaviidae; genus Gavia; species Gavia stellata. The sequence continues at coordinate 5,268 of NW_026776877.1, forward strand.
AGAGAGAAAACAGAGCAGAGCAGAAGTGTCACTAGCTGGGCAGAGGGCAGAGAGAGGGACCAGATGGAGGCTGAGGGCAGCAGACCTGCAACAAAACCAGCTTCCCCTCCTGCCCACTCTGCCCTCAGCATCTGCTGCGCTGCAGGTGCGCACCTGCAGCAGAATTTCCTGCAGGAGGAGGCGCTGATGACATGGCCCTGGAGCTCTGGGGGCCTATGGCTGTGCCCCCCAGCAGGCTGGTGCTACCCACAGTGGGGCGCAGGGAGCAAGGAAAGGCACCAGGAGAAGGGGGAGAAAGCAGCACCAAGAGACTGTGTCAGGGGGATAGGAATTTATTTCCTTTTTCTTGAATGAACTGTTGGTGGAGCCCTGCTAGTGCTGCCGGCGGGGTGGCCTCTTGCAGGGCTGGGGAGAGTCCTCGGGGCTGTGGGCCCTCCTCTTTGGGGGGTGCCGGGACCCCCACCGTGAGCAGTCCCTGCCCTGTCCAGGAGCAGAGGAGCTGCGGCTGCAGCCCAGGGCAGAGGGACCTGCCGCTGCTGCCTCCCCCGGCTCCTCCTGGGGCTGCTCCTGTTCTGCAGGGACGGGCACAGATGGGGTGCACCTGGGACCCCTGCGGAGGGTGACCTCCAATGTTCTGGCTTCCTCCTCCGTGTCCGAGCCTGCCGGGCTGCTGGAGGAGACCACATGTGGGGCGGGAGTCCCCCCCCGGGAGATGGTGGGGCTGGGGCTAGCTGCAGGGCTGTTGTCCTCCCCAGCAGCGTAGAAGCGCAGCAGCCTCCGGGCCTCCTCACTGCACCGGTGCACGATGACATTGATGAGGCCATGGACCAGCGGTGCTGTATGTTCCTCGAGGCCAGGCTGCATGCGCTGGACCATGGCCACCCTATCCAGCCCGTAGCAACACAGGGCGTGCAAGATCAGCTTTTCTGCTGCCATTGCCAGCCACCACTGTTCCTCATATATTGCCTCCAGCTCCCGGCGTAGCCAGGGCAGCATGGGCTCAAGGAGGTGCTGGTGTCGCTGGAAAAGTGCCGCCCAGACCTCAGGCAGGAGGCCACCCACGGTAGCCCCGGCTTCTGTCCCCGCAGTCCGCTGCTCTTCCAGGAACAGCATCCCCTGCGGAGAGGATGGAGGGGACGCCGTGGAGCGACGGGGGCTGCTGTTGGCCAGGCGGCCAGGAGCTCTGCCTGCCTGGCTGCTGGCGACTAATGGCTGTGCGGGGGGCGTGATGACATGCTCTAGGTAGTCATCTGTTCCCCGCACAGAGAACTTGATCTTCTCCATCAGTCCTCTGCAGAGTGGGCAATTTGATGTCCTTCTTGCCCAGCGCAGGATGCAGCCCAGGCAGAACTGGTGTTGGCACGGCTGCACAAAGGCGACGCTCTTCCGAGACTGGTGGCAGATAGGGCAGCTCCACTCTGTCTCTGTGTCCATGTTTGTGCTCTGCGTCGGGTTTGGGAGAGCTGAGGATGAGGATCTGCTCCCCATCGCTGGCGCCGGCACTGCCAAAAGGTGTTGTGTTCAGTAAAACGGAGAGAGGCCATGGTCACTCGCTGTCCCAGGGAGGGGAAGGGAGGGGAGGAAGAAATGCCCAGGCCCCTCAGGAAGGAGGAGCTCCTCAAGCCCCATCGCCTGCCCCACGGCCATGCCCAGGGCTTGTTTCCCCACAGAGCTTACCTCTGCTGCTGCAAGTGTACCCCCGGTGCTTGGCTGCCTGAACAAGGCAGGGCCGGGGAAACACAGGGGATGGCTCCGGGACAGGCACTGAGACCTGCCGATGGCAGCCCCCGAAGCACCAGCCAGCACCAGGAAAAGCTTCGCTCAATCCTCCAGACCTCGCAGGCACGCTCGGCAGGAGCCCAGGCACGAGCCAGGCTAGGCCAGGCTGTGCCGGCGCCCGAAGATAAGCAGCGAGAAACGCGAGGTCACGGTCCATCACTCACTGACATCACAGTCCACTGCTCAGCGATGTCACCCTCCACCACTTGGTGATGTCACAGCGGGCCTTCCACCCCCACAGGCGATTTGCATCAGGAGAAAAAAGAAAATATTGCTTATTTTTTCATTTTCTACATTTCAGTGCTGCTCTAGCTTAGTCACCTGCAACACGTGTCCCTGACCGTGTGTCTCGTCCCCACTCCTGACGCCTCGCACAGAGGTCTCCTGTGAGGGGGAGCGTGGTGGGCCCACTCACGGTAGACTGCCCACAGTTGGATGATGCCTCCCCCACCTGGCTGCCTTTCCATGTGGAATGCCGGGATTTGCAGGGAGGCCCTGGGTGGTCAGTGGCCAGCCCTGGATGCGTCCCACCCTGGTGGGTGACCAAACAGGATGTGTGGCCTATTAGATATGCCTTAAACAAAATGCTTTTGCAAGTCGGTGTGAAAAGGGAAACGGCAAGCTTTGCAGAGGCAGGGCAGTGCCATCTCCTACCTTAGATCCCCCATTTTGACTTAAGACGCATGCGCAAGGAAAAGGTCACATCGCGCTCACAGCCGTAGGTGGGGTAAATCGACCACCGGGACACCCCCAACCCCAGACTCATTTCAAGAACATTCTACGTACTCAAAAGTACTCGTCTTGAGAACGTTCCAAGTGCCCCAAGTGAATAGTACGCCTGCGTGTCAGGAGTCCGCCTGAAAAGAGGATCCTGGGAAGAAAGAGACTATAAAAGATGCCAGGACAGACTGGGCGAAGGCGCCCCACCACCCAGGAACCACGAACCAGACACTACGCAGGATAAGACATCGCTGGAACCTAGGGTGGTGATATGTCTCTTTCTTTTCTATTTCTCCTTTTCTCTTGTTGATTCTTACCCTTCCTTCTTTTTCCTTTCACCTGGTTTTTGGGAATTATGTAACTATAGAGGTCGTCAGGGATATTCCATCCCTTTTGTCTGCAACCAATAAAGGATTTTCTATTGAATCTCCTGAAAACCTGGGGCAGGGGCAGAGAAAGGGGCAGAAGCCAGAGTCAGGCCAGTTGCTGGGCCTGGGGCAGAGGCATGGCCTCTGCACAGGCTGAGGGGACTTCAAGTCTGGGGAGAGGAGACACTTGCCACCGCCCACGTGTTGTGCCTCCTTTGTGCCGGCGCGGTGGAGGGAGCCCGGCGGTCTCTGCTGGTCTCTCACTGCTGACTTCATTTCAGCTGCTGCTCTGCGCTGACATCAAAACAGAGGAGTTTGCTGCCCTGTACAAGGCCCAGAGGTACCTGAGGCAACCAAGCCTGGTGATGCTCTCGCTGGTGCTCCACGCTTGCGAAGACACCTGAGACGGTGAGCAGGGTGTAGTCAAGTGAAGCCCTGTTGGCAGCCGGGGCCGGGGAGTGGGTGATGCGGTGGCTTGGCCTTGGCTGGCAGTCAGGAGGTGGGGTGACAGCTCCAATCACCCTCCCTGCTATGGAGGGGCCTGCTGGGTGCCTGGGGAGCCCTCCAGGCACAGAGGGTTACTAACCCATCTGCCCTTCGGGCCGGTCGCAAAAGGGGGTGGCTGAGCAGGGGACACTGCTCTCCTGCCCTCCCTTCCCTTCCTCGTCCTCTCCCCCCATCCCCATCAGTGGCCACTACCTGCCAGGAGGCTGCTGCAGTGACTCCTGTGCCACCGGCTGGGAAGCCGGACGGGAGGCTGGTGCTCAGCGACCAGTGCGTTTTTGCCAGGGTGGGCTTTCACCGCTTCACAGTGAGGAAACCGTGTCTTTCATACAGGCAAGAAAAATACCGATCCTGCTGCCAGACATCATGGAGACCCTGCAGCATGCCAACACTGATGTCAAGATGAAGGCCCTGGTATTCCTCAGGAACACGATGTGTCATGTGAAGAGGGAGGAGGCCAGCGTCATTGCTCTGCAGCTGGCGGAAAAGCTCCTGCTCCTCTTTGATGATGTAAGGCTGCCATGGGAGCCTGAGCCCTACAGATGGGCGCTCTGCAAAGACAGCTGCCCTTTAGCCCAGCCCTGTGGGCAGCACTCAGGCAGGGCTCCCCTCCTCGCTCCTCTTGTGCAGCCTTTCAGGGCTCTGGGGCCGTTCAGCTGCAGCTACGGATATGGCCCACAGCCCCCATGTTCAGGATCTGACCCCAGAGCATCTCCCCTCACATCAGCCACGCAAACGCCGATGCATCCATGCATTCTCGCAGGAGCGGAAGTCGTCTCCAGCTTGCTTTTGGCAACAAAGTGCCAGAAGGCCGATGGGTAAAATACAGTACGAGGGCTATGGTTTTGCTTCTCAAGTCTACCTACTCCTGATGTCATCCACAGTGATTACGGATAGCACTTCTCCTGTGTAGGAAGTGCAAGAATGGGCAACAAAAGAAGAAATTCAATGGGTATAATGAGCATTTGGACCCTCAAAATGACTCTTTGGACCCTCACAATAAGGCTACGGGCCCTCAAAATGACTATTTGGGCCACCAAAATGAGACTATTTAGATGCTAAAAATGAGGTTTTGGAAGATCAAAGTGAGATTTTGGGCCCTCAAAATGAGGAATTATGCCCTCAAAATAGAACTTTCAGACTTCAAAATGAGGAATTATGCCCTCAAAATAGAATTTTCAGACTTCAAAATGAGGCTTTGGACCCTCAAAAAGGAGGTTTGGGCCCTCAAAATGAAGATTTCGATGCTCAAAATGAAGATTTTGACCATCAAAATGAAGATTTCAGTCCTCAGAATGAAGATTTCAGTCCTCAAAATGAAGATTTTGGCCCTCAAAACAGGCCCTTGGCCCTTAACAATAGGTTTTGTGACCTCAAGGGATCCGTTGCCACGAAAAACGGAGGAGTGGCAGCCTAAAAACGGGTCTGCGGAGTCGCAAAATGAGTTTTGGACCCTCAAAATGAGTATTTGGACCCTCAAAACAAGACATCAGACCCTATAAATGAGGTTTTGGACCCTCAAAATGAGGCTGTGGGGTTTAAAATGACTATTTGGACCCACAAAATCAAAATTTGGATGGTCAAAACTTTGTTTTGGAGCCTCAAAATGAGGCTTTATACCCTCAAATCCCCTCAAGGGATCCGTTCCCACTAAAAAATGAGGCGTGGCAGCCTACAAACGGGTCTGAGAAGGCACAAAATGAGGCTTTGGACCCTCAAAATGCCTCTTTGGACCCTGAAAACGAGGCTTTGGAACCTCAGAATGACCATTTGGACGCTCAAAAAGACTGTTTGGACACTTAAAATGCCTGTTTGGACCCTCAAAATAAGGATTTGGAACCTCAAAACGAGCCTTCGCAAACTCCAAATGAGGCTTTGGGCTCTAAAATGAAGTTTTGGACCCTCAAAATGACATCTGGGCTCCTCAAAACGAGGATTTGGATTGTCACAATGAGGCTTTGGGACTTCAAAATGACAATCTGGACCCTCAACATGAGGTTTTGGACCCTCTAAATGACTATTTGAACCTTAAAAAGAGGCTACGGGCCCTCAAAATGACTATTTGGCCCCTCAATATGAGGATTTCGAACCTCAAAATGAGGTTTTGGGCCCTCCAAATGCCTATTTGGACCCTCAAAATGAGGGTATAAACCCTTAAAGTGAGGATTTGGATCCTCAAAATGAGGATTTGGACCCTCAAAATAGGGCTTTGGGCCTTCAAAATTACTGTTTGGTCCCTCAGAATGAGACTACGGGCTCTCCAAATGACTATTTTGGCCCTCCAAATGAGGCTTTGGATCCTCAAAGTAAGTGTTTCGACCCTCAAAATGAGGCTTTGGATCCTCAAAGTAAGTGTTTTGACCCTCAAAATAAGGCTCAGAGCCATCCAAATGACTATTTGGACTCACAAAATGAAATTTTGGACCTTCAAAATGAGGATTTGGACCCTCAAAATGAGGCTTTGGGCCCTGAAAATGAGTACTGGAGCCTCAAAATGACTATGTGGACCCTCTAAATGAGGTCCTGGACCCTCAAAATGAGGCTTTAAGCCCTAAAATAACTATTTGGACCATCAAATTGACTCTTCGCACCCTCAAAATGAATATTTGGGCCTTTCAAATGTGTTTTTGGACTCTCAAAATGACGCCTTGGAGCCTCAAAATGACTATTTGGAGCCTCAAAATGAGGATTTGGGCCCTCAAAATGACTATTTGGACCCTCCAAATGAGGATTTGGACACCCAAAGTCCGACTTTGGGCCCTCCAAATGTCTCTTTGGACCTTCAAAGTGAGGCTAAGGGCTCTCAAAATTACTATTTGGACACTCAAAATGAGGCTCTGGGCCCTCAAAATGGGGATTCCGGTCCCCAAACAAAGATTTTGGGCCTCGAAACGAACATTTCAGTCCTCAAAATGAAGATTTTGGCCCTCAAAACAGGGCCTTGGACCTTGACAATAGGTTTTGTGCCCTCAAGGGATCCGTTCCCACTAAAAACTGAGGCATGGCAGCCTACAAACGGGTCTGAGAAGGCACAAAATGAGGCTTTGGAGCCTCAAAAAGACTATTTGGACCCTCAAAAAGACTATTTGGACCCTCAAAATGAGGCTTTGGAACCTCAGAATGACCGTTTGGACGCTCAAAAAGACTGTTTGGACACTTAAAATGCCTGTTTGGACCCTCAAAATAAGGATTTGGAACCTCAAAACGAGCCTTCGCAAACTCCAAATGAGGCTTTGGGCTCTAAAATGAAGTTTTGGACCCTCAAAATGACATCTGGGCTCCTCAAAACGAGGATTTGGATTGTCACAATGAGGCTTTGGGACTTCAAAATGACAATCTGGACCCTCAACATGAGGTTTTGGACCCTCTAAACGACTATTTGAACCTTAAAAAGAGGCTACGGGCCCTCAAAATGACTATTTGGCCCCTCAATATGAGACTTTTGGCCCTCCAAATGAAGCTTTGAACCTTTATTAAGTTTTGGACCCTCAATAGGAGGCTTTGGGCCCTAAAATGACTACTTGGACCCAGAAAATCCAATTTTGGACGGTCAAAATATTGTTTTGGAGTCTCAAAATGAGGCTTTGGACCCTCAAAATGACTATTTGGATCCTCAATATGACAATTTGGACCCTCAAAATGAGCAGTAACTAAAACGTCCCTGTTCAGCAATACTGTTTTTAGTACAAATCCAAACCACAGCCCTATACTAGCTACTATGAAGAAAATTAACTCTATCTGGGCTCGAAAACCAGCTCAACCCAACCCAACCCAACGCAACCCAACCCAACTCAACCGTCATTGTACTTTCTCTTGGAGGTAGTGCTGATAGGATTTGGCTTAGAAGATGATGCCTCCCTACCAAAGCCCTCCTGGTACCATAACCGTGGGATTTTAGGAGAATGGGAGTGGACGGGGTGTACGCAAAGAGGTGACATTTGAGCAGGTGCCTCTTGTCAACATCTGCACCTTCCCGGCTCATGCTCCTTATCTCTTCTCCTCTGGTGATAGTCTACAGTTCCACCTTTGTCCTGGAGTAGAGATGTTGTACAAAATGTTGGAAATATCTCTGGTCCTGCCAGCCCTACACAAAGAAAACCTTTCACTTCCCCATTCAGGAGCTCTTCTCAGACATGTGAATCGCTTTACCCAGGACTGGGAGCCAGGAGCTTCCAGAAGCTGAGCATCAGCAAGGAGTTGTTTTGTGATCTGGGACAACCCCACCTTCCTTCATCCCTTTCTCTGTTGCCCAAATGAGAAGTGAAATGCCAGCCTGTTGTAGGTGAAAGCTGAAGGTCTTGTTTGCCTTGGTAAAGGCTTGGGCTGGTAGAAATCACTCTGTACCTGCCAAATACTGTTACGCCAAGGCTTGCCTCTGGCTCAGATGCCCCTGCCTGTTGTCCGTGCCTCCTTGACAGCCCTCCTCATAGCAAGGTTGCCCTGGCCGACGTCAGACAGCAGAGAGAAAACAGAGCAGAGCAGAAGTGTCACTAGCTGGGCAGAGGGCAGAGAGAGGGACCAGATGGAGGCTGAGGGCAGCAGACCTGCAACAAAACCAGCTTCCCCTCCTGCCCACTCTGCCCTCAGCATCTGCTGCGCTGCAGGTGCGCACCTGCAGCAGAATTTCCTGCAGGAGGAGGCGCTGATGACATGGCCCTGGAGCTCTGGGGGCCTATGGCTGTGCCCCCCAGCAGGCTGGTGCTACCCACAGTGGGGCGCAGGGAGCAAGGAAAGGCACCAGGAGAAGGGGGAGAAAGCAGCACCAAGAGACTGTGTCAGGGGGATAGGAATTTATTTCCTTTTTCTTGAATGAACTGTTGGTGGAGCCCTGCTAGTGCTGCCGGCGGGGTGGCCTCTTGCAGGGCTGGGGAGAGTCCTCGGGGCTGTGGGCCCTCCTCTTTGGGGGGTGCCGGGACCCCCACCGTGAGCAGTCCCTGCCCTGTCCAGGAGCAGAGGAGCTGCGGCTGCAGCCCAGGGCAGAGGGACCTGCCGCTGCTGCCTCCCCCGGCTCCTCCTGGGGCTGCTCCTGTTCTGCAGGGACGGGCACAGATGGGGTGCACCTGGGACCCCTGCGGAGGGTGACCTCCAATGTTCTGGCTTCCTCCTCCGTGTCCGAGCCTGCCGGGCTGCTGGAGGAGACCACATGTGGGGCGGGAGTCCCCCCCCGGGAGATGGTGGGGCTGGGGCTAGCTGCAGGGCTGTTGTCCTCCCCAGCAGCGTAGAAGCGCAGCAGCCTCCGGGCCTCCTCACTGCACCGGTGCACGATGACATTGATGAGGCCATGGACCAGCGGTGCTGTATGTTCCTCGAGGCCAGGCTGCATGCGCTGGACCATGGCCACCCTATCCAGCCCGTAGCAACACAGGGCGTGCAAGATCAGCTTTTCTGCTGCCATTGCCAGCCACCACTGTTCCTCATATATTGCCTCCAGCTCCCGGCGTAGCCAGGGCAGCATGGGCTCAAGGAGGTGCTGGTGTCGCTGGAAAAGTGCCGCCCAGACCTCAGGCAGGAGGCCACCCACGGTAGCCCCCGGCTTCTGTCCCCGCAGTCCGCTGCTCTTCCAGGAACAGCATCCCCTGCGGAGAGGATGGAGGGGACGCCGTGGAGCGACGGGGGCTGCTGTTGGCCAGGCGGCCAGGAGCTCTGCCTGCCTGGCTGCTGGCGACTAATGGCTGTGCGGGGGGCGTGATGACATGCTCTAGGTAGTCATCTGTTCCCCGCACAGAGAACTTGATCTTCTCCATCAGTCCTCTGCAGAGTGGGCAATTTGATGTCCTTCTTGCCCAGCGCAGGATGCAGCCCAGGCAGAACTGGTGTTGGCACGGCTGCACAAAGGCGACGCTCTTCCGAGACTGGTGGCAGATAGGGCAGCTCCACTCTGTCTCTGTGTCCATGTTTGTGCTCTGCGTCGGGTTTGGGAGAGCTGAGGATGAGGATCTGCTCCCCATCGCTGGCGCCGGCACTGCCAAAAGGTGTTGTGTTCAGTAAAACGGAGAGAGGCCATGGTCACATCGCTGTCCCAGGGAGGGGAAGGGAGGGGAGGAAGAAATGCCCAGGCCCCTCAGGAAGGAGGAGCTCCTCAAGCCCCATCGCCTGCCCCACGGCCATGCCCAGGGCTTGTTTCCCCACAGAGCTTACCTCTGCTGCTGCAAGTGTACCCCCGGTGCTTGGCTGCCTGAACAAGGCAGGGCCGGGGAAACACAGGGGATGGCTCCGGGACAGGCACTGAGACCTGCCGATGGCAGCCCCCGAAGCACCAGCCAGCACCAGGAAAAGCTTCGCTCAATCCTCCAGACCTCGCAGGCACGCTCGGCAGGAGCCCAGGCACGAGCCAGGCTAGGCCAGGCTGTGCCGGCGCCCGAAGATAAGCAGCGAGAAACGCGAGGTCACGGTCCATCACTCACTGACATCACAGTCCACTGCTCAGCGATGTCACCCTCCACCACTTGGTGATGTCACAGCGGGCCTTCCACCCCCACAGGCGATTTGCATCAGGAGAAAAAAGAAAATATTGCTTATTTTTTCATTTTCTACATTTCAGTGCTGCTCTAGCTTAGTCACCTGCAACACGTGTCCCTGACCGTGTGTCTCGTCCCCACTCCTGACGCCTCGCACAGAGGTCTCCTGTGAGGGGGAGCGTGGTGGGCCCACTCACGGTAGACTGCCCACAGTTGGATGATGCCTCCCCCACCTGGCTGCCTTTCCATGTGGAATGCCGGGATTTGCAGGGAGGCCCTGGGTGGTCAGTGGCCAGCCCTGGATGCGTCCCACCCTGGTGGGTGACCAAACAGGATGTGTGGCCTATTAGATATGCCTTAAACAAAATGCTTTTGCAAGTCGGTGTGAAAAGGGAAACGGCAAGCTTTGCGGAGGCAGGGCAGTGCCATCTCCTACCTTAGATCCCCCATTTTGACTTAAGACGCATGCGCAAGGAAAAGGTCACATCGCGCTCACAGCCGTAGGTGGGGTAAATCGACCACCGGGACACCCCCAACCCCAGACTCATTTCAAGAACATTCTACGTACTCAAAAGTACTCGTCTTGAGAACGTTCCAAGTGCCCCAAGTGAATAGTACGCCTGCGTGTCAGGAGTCCGCCTGAAAAGAGGATCCTGGGAAGAAAGAGACTATAAAAGATGCCAGGACAGACTGGGCGAAGGCGCCCCACCACCCAGGAACCACGAACCAGACACTACGCAGGATAAGACATCGCTGGAACCTAGGGTGGTGATATGTCTCTTTCTTTTCTATTTCTCCTTTTCTCTTGTTGATTCTTACCCTTCCTTCTTTTTCCTTTCACCTGGTTTTTGGGAATTATGTAACTATAGAGGTCGTCAGGGATATTCCATCCCTTTTGTCTGCAACCAATAAAGGATTTTCTATTGAATCTCCTGAAAACCTGGGGCAGGGGCAGAGAAAGGGGCAGAAGCCAGAGTCAGGCCAGTTGCTGGGCCTGGGGCAGAGGCATGGCCTCTGCACAGGCTGAGGGGACTTCAAGTCTGGGGAGAGGAGACACTTGCCACCGCCCACGTGTTGTGCCTCCTTTGTGCCGGCGCGGTGGAGGGAGCCCGGCGGTCTCTGCTGGTCTCTCACTGCTGACTTCATTTCAGCTGCTGCTCTGCGCTGACATCAAAACAGAGGAGTTTGCTGCCCTGTACAAGGCCCAGAGGTACCTGAGGCAACCAAGCCTGGTGATGCTCTCGCTGGTGCTCCACGCTTGCGAAGACACCTGAGACGGTGAGCAGGGTGTAGTCAAGTGAAGCCCTGTTGGCAGCCGGGGCCGGGGAGTGGGTGATGCGGTGGCTTGGCCTTGGCTGGCAGTCAGGAGGTGGGGTGACAGCTCCAATCACCCTCCCTGCTATGGAGGGGCCTGCTGGGTGCCTGGGGAGCCCTCCAGGCACAGAGGGTTACTAACCCATCTGCCCTTCGGGCCGGTCGCAAAAGGGGGTGGCTGAGCAGGGGACACTGCTCTCCTGCCCTCCCTTCCCTTCCTCGTCCTCTCCCCCCCATCCCCATCAGTGGCCACTACCTGCCAGGAGGCTGCTGCAGTGACTCCTGTGCCACCGGCTGGGAAGCCGGACGGGAGGCTGGTGCTCAGCGACCAGTGCGTTTTTGCCAGGGTGGGCTTTCACCGCTTCACAGTGAGGAAACCGTGTCTTTCATACAGGCAAGAAAAATACCGATCCTGCTGCCAGACATCATGGAGACCCTGCAGCATGCCAACACTGATGTCAAGATGAAGGCCCTGGTATTCCTCAGGAACACGATGTGTCATGTGAAGAGGGAGGAGGCCAGCGTCATTGCTCTGCAGCTGGCGGAAAAGCTCCTGCTCCTCTTTGATGATGTAAGGCTGCCATGGGAGCCTGAGCCCTACAGATGGGCGCTCTGCAAAGACAGCTGCCCTTTAGCCCAGCCCTGTGGGCAGCACTCAGGCAGGGCTCCCCTCCTCGCTCCTCTTGTGCAGCCTTTCAGGGCTCTGGGGCCGTTCAGCTGCAGCTACGGATATGGCCCACAGCCCCCATGTTCAGGATCTGACCCCAGAGCATCTCCCCTCACATCAGCCACGCAAACGCCGATGCATCCATGCATTCTCGCAGGAGCGGAAGTCGTCTCCAGCTTGCTTTTGGCAACAAAGTGCCAGAAGGCCGATGGGTAAAATACAGTACGAGGGCTATGGTTTTGCTTCTCAAGTCTACCTACTCCTGATGTCATCCACAGTGATTACGGATAGCACTTCTCCTGTGTAGGAAGTGCAAGAATGGGCAACAAAAGAAGAAATTCAATGGGTATAATGAGCATTTGGACCCTCAAAATGACTCTTTGGACCCTCACAATAAGGCTACGGGCCCTCAAAATGACTATTTGGGCCACCAAAATGAGACTATTTAGATGCTAAAAATGAGGTTTTGGAAGATCAAAGTGAGATTTTGGGCCCTCAAAATGAGGAATTATGCCCTCAAAATAGAACTTTCAGACTTCAAAATGAGGAATTATGCCCTCAAAATAGAATTTTCAGACTTCAAAATGAGGCTTTGGACCCTCAAAAAGGAGGTTTGGGCCCTCAAAATGAAGATTTCGATGCTCAAAATGAAGATTTTGACCATCAAAATGAAGATTTCAGTCCTCAGAATGAAGATTTCAGTCCTCAAAATGAAGATTTTGGCCCTCAAAACAGGCCCTTGGCCCTTAACAATAGGTTTTGTGACCTCAAGGGATCCGTTGCCACGAAAAACGGAGGAGTGGCAGCCTAAAAACGGGTCTGCGGAGTCGCAAAATGAGTTTTGGACCCTCAAAATGAGTATTTGGACCCTCAAAACAAGACATCAGACCCTATAAATGAGGTTTTGGACCCTCAAAATGAGGCTGTGGGGTTTAAAATGACTATTTGGACCCACAAAATCAAAATTTGGATGGTCAAAACTTTGTTTTGGAGCCTCAAAATGAGGCTTTATACCCTCAAATCCCCTCAAGGGATCCGTTCCCACTAAAAAATGAGGCGTGGCAGCCTACAAACGGGTCTGAGAAGGCACAAAATGAGGCTTTGGACCCTCAAAATGCCTCTTTGGACCCTGAAAACGAGGCTTTGGAACCTCAGAATGACCATTTGGACGCTCAAAAAGACTGTTTGGACACTTAAAATGCCTGTTTGGACCCTCAAAATAAGGATTTGGAACCTCAAAACGAGCCTTCGCAAACTCCAAATGAGGCTTTGGGCTCTAAAATGAAGTTTTGGACCCTCAAAATGACATCTGGGCTCCTCAAAACGAGGATTTGGATTGTCACAATGAGGCTTTGGGACTTCAAAATGACAATCTGGACCCTCAACATGAGGTTTTGGACCCTCTAAATGACTATTTGAACCTTAAAAAGAGGCTACGGGCCCTCAAAATGACTATTTGGCCCCTCAATATGAGGATTTCGAACCTCAAAATGAGGTTTTGGGCCCTCCAAATGCCTATTTGGACCCTCAAAATGAGGGTATAAACCCTTAAAGTGAGGATTTGGATCCTCAAAATGAGGATTTGGACCCTCAAAATAGGGCTTTGGGCCTTCAAAATTACTGTTTGGTCCCTCAGAATGAGACTACGGGCTCTCCAAATGACTATTTTGGCCCTCCAAATGAGGCTTTGGATCCTCAAAGTAAGTGTTTCGACCCTCAAAATGAGGCTTTGGATCCTCAAAGTAAGTGTTTTGACCCTCAAAATAAGGCTCAGAGCCATCCAAATGACTATTTGGACTCACAAAATGAAATTTTGGACCTTCAAAATGAGGATTTGGACCCTCAAAATGAGGCTTTGGGCCCTGAAAATGAGTACTGGAGCCTCAAAATGACTATGTGGACCCTCTAAATGAGGTCCTGGACCCTCAAAATGAGGCTTTAAGCCCTAAAATAACTATTTGGACCATCAAATTGACTCTTCGCACCCTCAAAATGAATATTTGGGCCTTTCAAATGTGTTTTTGGACTCTCAAAATGACGCCTTGGAGCCTCAAAATGACTATTTGGAGCCTCAAAATGAGGATTTGGGCCCTCAAAATGACTATTTGGACCCTCCAAATGAGGATTTGGACACCCAAAGTCCGACTTTGGGCCCTCCAAATGTCTCTTTGGACCTTCAAAGTGAGGCTAAGGGCTCTCAAAATTCCTATTTGGACACTCAAAATGAGGCTCTGGGCCCTCAAAATGGGGATTCCGGTCCCCAAACAAAGATTTCGTGCCTCGAAACGAACATTTCAGTCCTCAAAATGAAGATTTTGGCCCTCAAAACAGGGCCTTGGACCTTGACAATAGGTTTTGTGCCCTCAAGGGATCCGTTCCCACTAAAAACTGAGGCATGGCAGCCTACAAACGGGTCTGAGAAGGCACAAAATGAGGCTTTGGACCCTCAAAAAGACTATTTGGACCCTCAAAATGAGGCTTTGGAACCTCAGAATGACCGTTTGGACGCTCAAAAAGACTGTTTGGACACTTAAAATGCCTGTTTGGACCCTCAAAATAAGGATTTGGAACCTCAAAACGAGCCTTCGCAAACTCCAAATGAGGCTTTGGGCTCTAAAATGAAGTTTTGGACCCTCAAAATGACATCTGGACTCCTCAAAACGAGGATTTGGATTGTCACAATGAGGCTTTGGGATTTCAAAATGACAATCTGGACCCTCAACATGAGGTTTTGGACCCTCTAAACGACTATTTGAACCTTAAAAAGAGGCTACGGGCCCTCAAAATGACTATTTGGCCCCTCAATATGAGACTTTTGGCCCTCCAAATGAAGCTTTGAACCTTTATTAAGTTTTGGACCCTCAATAGGAGGCTTTGGGCCCTAAAATGACTACTTGGACCCAGAAAATCCAATTTTGGACGGTCAAAATATTGTTTTGGAGTCTCAAAATGAGGCTTTGGACCCTCAAAATGACTATTTGGATCCTCAATATGACAATTTGGACCCTCAAAATGAGCAGTAACTAAAACGTCCCTGTTCAGCAATACTGTTTTTAGTACAAATCCAAACCACAGCCCTATACTAGCTACTATGAAGAAAATTAACTCTATCTGGGCTCGAAAACCAGCTCAACCCAACCCAACCCAACGCAACCCAACCCAACTCAACCATCATTGTACTTTCTCTTGGAGGTAGTGCTGATAGGATTTGGCTTAGAAGATGATGCCTCCCTACCAAAGCCCTCCTGGTACCATAAGTGTGGGATTTTAGGAGAATGGGAGTGGACGGGGTGTACGCAAAGAGGTGACATTTGAGCAGGTGCCTCTTGTCAACATCTGCACCTTCCCGGCTCATGCTCCTTATCTCTTCTCCTCTGGTGATAGTCTACAGTTCCACCTTTGTCCTGGAGTAGAGATGTTGTACAAAATGTTGGAAATATCTCTGGTCCTGCCAGCCCTACACAAAGAAAACCTTTCACTTCCCCATTCAGGAGCTCTTCTCAGACATGTGAATCGCTTTACCCAGGACTGGGAGCCAGGAGCTTCCAGAAGCTGAGCATCAGCAAGGAGTTGTTTTGTGATCTGGGACAACCCCACCTTCCTTCATCCCTTTCTCTGTTGCCCAAATGAGAAGTGAAATGCCAGCCTGTTGTAGGTGAAAGCTGAAGGTCTTGTTTGCCTTGGTAAAGGCTTGGGCTGGTAGAAATCACTCTGTACCTGCCAAATACTGTTACGCCAAGGCTTGCCTCTGGCTCAGATGCCCCTGCCTGTTGTCCGTGCCTCCTTGACAGCCCTCCTCATAGCAAGGTTGCCCTGGCCGACGTCAGACAGCAGAGAGAAAACAGAGCAGAGCAGAAGTGTCACTAGCTGGGCAGAGGGCAGAGAGAGGGACCAGATGGAGGCTGAGGGCAGCAGACCTGCAACAAAACCAGCTTCCCCTCCTGCCCACTCTGCCCTCAGCATCTGCTGCGCTGCAGGTGCGCACCTGCAGCAGAATTTCCTGCAGGAGGAGGCGCTGATGACATGGCCCTGGAGCTCTGGGGGCCTATGGCTGTGCCCCCCAGCAGGCTGGTGCTACCCACAGTGGGGCGCAGGGAGCAAGGAAAGGCACCAGGAGAAGGGGGAGAAAGCAGCACCAAGAGACTGTGTCAGGGGGATAGGAATTTATTTCCTTTTTCTTGAATGAACTGTTGGTGGAGCCCTGCTAGTGCTGCCGGCGGGGTGGCCTCTTGCAGGGCTGGGGAGAGTCCTCGGGGCTGTGGGCCCTCCTCTTTGGGGGGTGCCGGGACCCCCCCCGTGAGCAGTCCCTGCCCTGTCCAGGAGCAGAGGAGCTGCGGCTGCAGCCCAGGGCAGAGGGACCTGCCGCTGCTGCCTCCCCCGGCTCCTCCTGGGGCTGCTCCTGTTCTGCAGGGACGGGCACAGATGGGGTGCACCTGGGACCCCTGCGGAGGGTGACCTCCAATGTTCTGGCTTCCTCCTCCGTGTCCGAGCCTGCCGGGCTGCTGGAGGAGACCACGTGTGGGGCGGGAGTCCCCCCCCGGGAGATGGTGGGGCTGGGGCTAGCTGCAGGGCTGTTGTCCTCCCCAGCAGCGTAGAAGCGCAGCAGCCTCCGGGCCTCCTCACTGCACCGGTGCACGATGACATTGATGAGGCCATGGACCAGCGGTGCTGTATGTTCCTCGAGGCCAGGCTGCATGCGCTGGACCATGGCCACCCTATCCAGCCCGTAGCAACACAGGGCGTGCAAGATCAGCTTTTCTGCTGCCATTGCCAGCCACCACTGTTCCTCATATATTGCCTCCAGCTCCCGGCGTAGCCAGGGCAGCATGGGCTCAAGGAGGTGCTGGTGTCGCTGGAAAAGTGCCGCCCAGACCTCAGGCAGGAGGCCACCCATGGTAGCCCCGGCTTCTGTCCCCGCAGTCCGCTGCTCTTCCAGGAACAGCATCCCCTGCGGAGAGGATGGAGGGGACGCCGTGGAGCGACGGGGGCTGCTGTTGGCCAGGCGGCCAGGAGCTCTGCCTGCCTGGCTGCTGGCGACTAATGGCTGTGCGGGGGGCGTGATGACATGCTCTAGGTAGTCATCTGTTCCCCGCACAGAGAACTTGATCTTCTCCATCAGTCCTCTGCAGAGTGGGCAATTTGATGTCCTTCTTGCCCAGCGCAGGATGCAGCCCAGGCAGAACTGGTGTTGGCACGGCTGCACAAAGGCGACGCTCTTCCGAGACTGGTGGCAGATAGGGCAGCTCCACTCTGTCTCTGTGTCCGTGTTTGTGCTCTGCGTCGGGTTTGGGAGAGCTGAGGATGAGGATCTGCTCCCCATCGCTGGCGCCGGCACTGCCAAAAGGTGTTGTGTTCAGTAAAACGGAGAGAGGCCATGGTCACTCGCTGTCCCAGGGAGGGGAAGGGAGGGGAGGAAGAAATGCCCAGGCCCCTCAGGAAGGAGGAGCTCCTCAAGCCCCATCACCTGCCCCACGGCCATGCCCAGGGCTTGTTTCCCCACAGAGCTTACCTCTGCTGCTGCAAGTGTACCCCCGGTGCTTGGCTGCCTGAACAAGGCAGGGCCCGGGAAACACAGGGGATGGCTCCGGGACAGGCACTGAGACCTGCCGATGGCAGCCCCCGAAGCACCAGCCAGCACCAGGAAAAGCTTCGCTCAATCCTCCAGACCTCGCAGGCACGCTCGGCAGGAGCCCAGGCACGAGCCAGGCTAGGCCAGGCTGTGCCGGCGCCCGAAGATAAGCAGCGAGAAACGCGAGGTCACGGTCCATCACTCACTGACATCACAGTCCACTGCTCAGCGATGTCACCCTCCACCACTTGGTGATGTCACAGCGGGCCTTCCACCCCCACAGGCGATTTGCATCAGGAGAAAAAAGAAAATATTGCTTATTTTTTCATTTTCTACATTTCAGTGCTGCTCTAGCTTAGTCACCTGCAACACGTGTCCCTGACCGTGTGTCTCGTCCCCACTCCTGACGCCTCGCACAGAGGTCTCCTGTGAGGGGGAGCGTGGTGGGCCCACTCACGGTAGACTGCCCACAGTTGGATGATGCCTCCCCCACCTGGCTGCCTTTCCATGTGGAATGCCGGGATTTGCAGGGAGGCCCTGGGTGGTCAGTGGCCAGCCCTGGATGCGTCCCACCCTGGTGGGTGACCAAACAGGATGTGTGGCCTATTAGATATGCCTTAAACAAAATGCTTTTGCAAGTCGGTGTGAAAAGGGAAACGGCAAGCTTTGCGGAGGCAGGGCAGTGCCATCTCCTACCTTAGATCCCCCATTTTGACTTAAGACGCATGCGCAAGGAAAAGGTCACATCGCGCTCACAGCCGTAGGTGGGGTAAATCGACCACTGGGACACCCCCAACCCCAGACTCATTTCAAGAACATTCTACGTACTCAAAAGTACTCGTCTTGAGAAAGTTCCAAGTGCCCCAAGTGAATAGTACGCCTGCGTGTCAGGAGTCCGCCTGAAAAGAGGATCCTGGGAAGAAAGAGACTATAAAAGATGCCAGGACAGACTGGGCGAAGGCGCCCCACCACCCAGGAACCACGAACCAGACACTACGCAGGATAAGACATCGCTGGAACCTAGGGTGGTGATATGTCTCTTTCTTTTCTATTTCTCCTTTTCTCTTGTTGATTCTTACCCTTCCTTCTTTTTCCTTTCACCTGGTTTTTGGGAATTATGTAACTATAGAGGTCGTCAGGGATATTCCATCCCTTTTGTCTGCAACCAATAAAGGATTTTCTATTGAATCTCCTGAAAACCTGGGGCAGGGGCAGAGAAAGGGGCAGAAGCCAGAGTCAGGCCAGTTGCTGGGCCTGGGGCAGAGGCATGGCCTCTGCACAGGCTGAGGGGACTTCAAGTCTGGGGAGAGGAGACACTTGCCACCGCCCACGTGTTGTGCCTCCTTTGTGCCGGCGCGGTGGAGGGAGCCCGGCGGTCTCTGCTGGTCTCTCACTGCTGACTTCATTTCAGCTGCTGCTCTGCGCTGACATCAAAACAGAGGAGTTTGCTGCCCTGTACAAGGCCCAGAGGTACCTGAGGCAACCAAGCCTGGTGATGCTCTCGCTGGTGCTCCACGCTTGCGAAGACACCTGAGACGGTGAGCAGGGTGTAGTCAAGTGAAGCCCTGTTGGCAGCTGGGGCCGGGGAGTGGGTGATGGGGTGGCTTGGCCTTGGCTGGCAGTCAGGAGGTGGGGTGACAGCTCCAATCACCCTCCCTGCTATGGAGGGGCCTGCTGGGTGCCTGGGGAGCCCTCCAGGCACAGAGGGTTACTAACCCATCTGCCCTTCGGGCCGGTCGCAAAAGGGGGTGGCTGAGCAGGGGACACTGCTCTCCTGCCCTCCCTTCCCTTCCTCGTCCTCTCCCCCCATCCCCATCAGTGGCCACTACCTGCCAGGAGGCTGCTGCAGTGACTCCTGTGCCACCGGCTGGGAAGCCGGACGGGAGGCTGGTGCTCAGCGACCAGTGCGTTTTTGCCAGGGTGGGCTTTCACCGCTTCACAGTGAGGAAACCGTGTCTTTCATACAGGCAAGAAAAATACCGATCCTGCTGCCAGACATCATGGAGACCCTGCAGCATGCCAACACTGATGTCAAGATGAAGGCCCTGGTATTCCTCAGGAACACGATGTGTCATGTGAAGAGGGAGGAGGCCAGCGTCATTGCTCTGCAGCTGGCGGAAAAGCTCCTGCTCCTCTTTGATGATGTAAGGCTGCCATGGGAGCCTGAGCCCTACAGATGGGCGCTCTGCAAAGACAGCTGCCCTTTAGCCCAGCCCTGTGGGCAGCACTCAGGCAGGGCTCCCCTCCTCGCTCCTCTTGTGCAGCCTTTCAGGGCTCTGGGGCCGTTCAGCTGCAGCTACGGATATGGCCCACAGCCCCCATGTTCAGGATCTGACCCCAGAGCATCTCCCCTCACATCAGCCACGCAAACGCCGATGCATCCATGCATTCTCGCAGGAGCGGAAGTCGTCTCCAGCTTGCTTTTGGCAACAAAGTGCCAGAAGGCCGATGGGTAAAATACAGTACGAGGGCTATGGTTTTGCTTCTCAAGTCTACCTACTCCTGATGTCATCCACAGTGATTACGGATAGCACTTCTCCTGTGTAGGAAGTGCAAGAATGGGCAACAAAAGAAGAAATTCAATGGGTATAATGAGCATTTGGACCCTCAAAATGACTCTTTGGACCCTCACAATAAGGCTACGGGCCCTCAAAATGACTATTTGGGCCACCAAAATGAGACTATTTAGATGCGAAAAATGAGGTTTTGGAAGATCAAAGTGAGATTTTGGGCCCTCAAAATGAGGAATTATGCCCTCAAAATAGAACTTTCAGACTTCAAAATGCGGACTTATGCCCTCAAAATAGAACTTTCAGACTTCAAAATGAGGCTTTGGACCCTCAAAAAGGAGGTTTGGGCCCTCAAAATGAAGATTTCGATGCTCAAAATGAAGATTTTGACCATCAAAATGAAGATTTCAGTCCTCAGAATGAAGATTTCAGTCCTCAAAATGAAGATTTTGGCCCTCAAAACAGGCCCTTGGCCCTTAACAATAGGTTTTGTGACCTCAAGGGATCCGTTGCCACGAAAAACGGAGGAGTGGCAGCCTAAAAACGGGTCTGCGGAGTCGCAAAATGAGTTTTGGACCCTCAAAATGAGTATTTGGACCCTCAAAACAAGACATCAGACCCTATAAATGAGGTTTTGGACCCTCAAAATGAGGCTGTGGGGTTTAAAATGACTATTTGGACCCACAAAATCAAAATTTGGATGGTCAAAACTTTGTTTTGGAGCCTCAAAATGAGGCTTTATACCCTCAAATCCCCTCAAGGGATCCGTTCCCACTAAAAAATGAGGCGTGGCAGCCTACAAACGGGTCTGAGAAGGCACAAAATGAGGCTTTGGACCCTCAAAATGCCTCTTTGGACCCTGAAAACGAGGCTTTGGAACCTCAGAATGACCATTTGGACGCTCAAAAAGACTGTTTGGACACTTAAAATGCCTGTTTGGACCCTCAAAATAAGGATTTGGAACCTCAAAACGAGCCTTCGCAAACTCCAAATGAGGCTTTGGGCTCTAAAATGAAGTTTTGGACCCTCAAAATGACATCTGGGCTCCTCAAAACGAGGATTTGGATTGTCACAATGAGGCTTTGGGACTTCAAAATGACAATCTGGACCCTCAACATGAGGTTTTGGACCCTCTAAATGACTATTTGAACCTTAAAAAGAGGCTACGGGCCCTCAAAATGACTATTTGGCCCCTCAATATGAGGATTTCGAACCTCAAAATGAGGTTTTGGGCCCTCCAAATGCCTATTTGGACCCTCAAAATGAGGGTATAAACCCTTAAAGTGAGGATTTGGATCCTCAAAATGAGGATTTGGACCCTCAAAATAGGGCTTTGGGCCTTCAAAATTACTGTTTGGTCCCTCAGAATGAGACTACGGGCTCTCCAAATGACTATTTTGGCCCTCCAAATGAGGCTTTGGATCCTCAAAGTAAGTGTTTCGACCCTCAAAATGAGGCTTTGGATCCTCAAAGTAAGTGTTTTGACCCTCAAAATAAGGCTCAGAGCCATCCAAATGACTATTTGGACTCACAAAATGAAATTTTGGACCTTCAAAATGAGGATTTGGACCCTCAAAATGAGGCTTTGGGTCCTGAAAATGAGTACTGGAGCCTCAAAATGACTATGTGGACCCTCTAAATGAGGTCCTGGACCCTCAAAATGAGGCTTTAAGCCCTAAAATAACTATTTGGACCATCAAATTGACTCTTCGCACCCTCAAAATGAATATTTGGGCCTTTCAAATGTGTTTTTGGACTCTCAAAATGACGCCTTGGAGCCTCAAAACGACTATTTGGAGCCTCAAAATGAGGATTTGGGCCCTCAAAATGACTATTTGGACCCTCCAAATGAGGATTTGGACACCCAAAGTCCGACTTTGGGCCCTCCAAATGTCTCTTTGGACCTTCAAAGTGAGGCTAAGGGCTCTCAAAATTACTATTTGGACACTCAAAATGAGGCTCTGGGCCCTCAAAATGGGGATTCCGGTCCCCAAACAAAGATTTTGTGCCTCGAAACGAACATTTCAGTCCTCAAAATGAAGATTTTGGCCCTCAAAACAGGGCCTTGGACCTTGACAATAGGTTTTGTGCCCTCAAGGGATCCGTTCCCACTAAAAACTGAGGCGTGGCAGCCTACAAACGGGTCTGAGAAGGCACAAAATGAGGCTTTGGACCCTCCAAATGAGGATTTGGACACCCAAAGTCCGACTTTGGGCCCTCCAAATGTCTCTTTGGACCTTCAAAGTGAGGCTAAGGGCTCTCAAAATTACTATTTGGACACTCAAAATGAGGCTCTGGGCCCTCAAAATGGGGATTCCGGTCCCCAAACAAAGATTTCGTGCCTCAAAACGAACATTTCAGTCCTCAAAATGAAGATTTTGGCCCTCAAAACAGGGCCTTGGACCTTGACAATAGGTTTTGTGCCCTCAAGGGATCCGTTCCCACTAAAAACTGAGGCGTGGCAGCCTACAAACGGGTCTGAGAAGGCACAAAATGAGGCTTTGGACCCTCAAAATGACTATTTGGACCCTGAAAACGAGGCTTTGGAACCTCAGAATGACCGTTTGGACGCTCAAAAAGACTGTTTGGACCCTTAAAATGCCTGTTTGGACCCTCAAAATAAGGATTTGGAACCTCAAAACGAGCCTTCGCAAACTCCAAATGAGGCTTTGGGCTCTAAAATGACGTTTTGGACCCTCAAAATGACATCTGGGCTCCTCAAAACGAGGATTTGGATTGTCACAATGAGGCTTTGGGTCTTCAAAATGACAATCTGGACCCTCAACATGAGGTTTGGGACCCTCTAAATGACTATTTGAACCTTAAAAAGAGGCTACGGGCCCTCAAAATGACTATTTGGCCCCTCAATACGAGACTTTTGGCCCTCCAAAAGAAGCTTTGAACCTTTATTAAGTTTTGGACCCTCAATAGGAGGCTTTGGGCCCTAAAATGACTACTTGGACCCAGAAAATCCAATTTTGGACGGTCAAAATATTGTTTTGGAGTCTCAAAATGAGGCTTTGTACCCTCAAAATGACTATTTGGATCCTCAATATGACAATTTGGACCCTCAAAGCAGCACCAAGAGACTGTGTCAGGGGGATAGGAATTTATTTCCTTTTTCTTGAATGAACTGTTGGTGGAGCCCTGCTAGTGCTGCCAGCGGGGTGGCCTCTTGCAGGGCTGGGGAGAGTCCTCGGGGCTGTCGGCCCTCCTCTTTGGGGGGTGCCGGGGCCCCCCCCGTGAGCAGTCCCTGCCCTGTCCAGGAGCAGAGGAGCTGCGGCTGCAGCCCAGGGCAGAGGGACCTGCCGCTGCTGCCTCCCCCGGCTCCTCCTGGGGCTGCTCCTGTTCTGCAGGGACGGGCACAGATGGGGTGCACCTGGGACCCCTGCGGAGGGTGACCTCCAATGTTCTGGCTTCCTCCTCCGTGTCCGAGCCTGCCGGGCTGCTGGAGGAGACCACGTGTGGGGCGGGAGTCCCCCCCCGGGAGATGGTGGGGCTGGGGCTAGCTGCAGGGCTGTTGTCCTCCCCAGCAGCGTAGAAGCGCAGCAGCCTCCGGGCCTCCTCACTGCACCGGTGCACGATGACATTGATGAGGCCATGGACCAGCGGTGCTGTATGTTCCTCGAGGCCAGGCTGCATGCGCTGGACCATGGCCACCCTATCCAGCCCGTAGCAACACAGGGCGTGCAAGATCAGCTTTTCTGCTGCCATTGCCAGCCACCACTGTTCCTCATATATTGCCTCCAGCTCCCGGCGTAGCCAGGGCAGCATGGGCTCAAGGAGGTGCTGGTGTCGCTGGAAAAGTGCCGCCCAGACCTCAGGCAGGAGGCCACCCACGGTAGCCCCGGCTTCTGTCCCCG
Organism: Gavia stellata; assembly: GCF_030936135.1. Classification (NCBI taxonomy): domain Eukaryota; kingdom Metazoa; phylum Chordata; class Aves; order Gaviiformes; family Gaviidae; genus Gavia; species Gavia stellata. Next base: position 29,020 of record NW_026776877.1, read on the forward strand.
CAGTCCGCTGCTCTTCCAGGAACAGCATCCCCTGCGGAGAGGATGGAGGGGGTGCCGTGGAGCGACGGGGGCTGCTGTTGGCCAGGCGGCCAGGAGCTCTGCCTGCCTGGCTGCTGGCGACTAATGGCTGTGCGGGGGGCGTGATGACATGCTCTAGGTAGTCATCTGTTCCCCGCACAGAGAACTTGATCTTCTCCATCAGTCCTCTGCAGAGTGGGCAATTTGATGTCCTTCTTGCCCAGCGCAGGATGCAGCCCAGGCAGAACTGGTGTTGGCACGGCTGCACAAAGGCGACGCTCTTCCGAGACTGGTGGCAGATAGGGCAGCTCCACTCTGTCTCTGTGTCCGTGTTTGTGCTCTGCGTCGGGTTTGGGAGAGCTGAGGATGAGGATCTGCTCCCCATCGCTGGCGCCGGCACTGCCAAAAGGTGTTGTGTTCAGTAAAACGGAGAGAGGCCATGGTCACTCGCTGTCCCAGGGAGGGGAAGGGAGGGGAGGAAGAAATGCCCAGGCCCCTCAGGAAGGAGGAGCTCCTCAAGCCCCATCGCCTGCCCCACGGCCATGCCCAGGGCTTGTTTCCCCACAGAGCTTACCTCTGCTGCTGCAAGTGTACCCCCGGTGCTTGGCTGCCTGAACAAGGCAGGGCCCGGGAAACACAGGGGATGGCTCCGGGACAGGCACTGAGACCTGCCGATGGCAGCCCCCGAAGCACCAGCCAGCACCAGGAAAAGCTTCGCTCAATCCTCCAGACCTCGCAGGCACGCTCGGCAGGAGCCCAGGCACGAGCCAGGCTAGGCCAGGCTGTGCCGGCGCCCGAAGATAAGCAGCGAGAAACGCGAGGTCACGGTCCATCACTCACTGACATCACAGTCCACTGCTCAGCGATGTCACCCTCCACCACTTGGTGATGTCACAGCGGGCCTTCCACCCCCACAGGCGATTTGCATCAGGAGAAAAAAGAAAATATTGCTTATTTTTTCATTTTCTACATTTCAGTGCTGCTCTAGCTTAGTCACCTGCAACACGTGTCCCTGACCGTGTGTCTCGTCCCCACTCCTGACGCCTCGCACAGAGGTCTCCTGTGAGGGGGAGCGTGGTGGGCCCACTCACGGTAGACTGCCCACAGTTGGATGATGCCTCCCCCACCTGGCTGCCTTTCCATGTGGAATGCCGGGATTTGCAGGGAGGCCCTGGGTGGTCAGTGGCCAGCCCTGGATGCGTCCCACCCTGGTGGGTGACCAAACAGGATGTGTGGCCTATTAGATATGCCTTAAACAAAATGCTTTTGCAAGTCGGTGTGAAAAGGGAAACGGCAAGCTTTGCGGAGGCAGGGCAGTGCCATCTCCTACCTTAGATCCCCCATTTTGACTTAAGACGCATGCGCAAGGAAAAGGTCACATCGCGCTCACAGCCGTAGGTGGGGTAAATCGACCACCGGGACACCCCCAACCCCAGACTCATTTCAAGAACATTCTACGTACTCAAAAGGTACTCGTCTTGAGAACGTTCCAAGTGCCCCAAGTGAATAGTACGCCTGCGTGTCAGGAGTCCGCCTGAAAAGAGGATCCTGGGAAGAAAGAGACTATAAAAGATGCCAGGACAGACTGGGTGAAGGCGCCCCACCACCCAGGAACCATGAACCAGACACTACGCAGGATAAGACATCGCTGGAACCTAGGGTGGTGATATGTCTCTTTCTTTTCTATTTCTCCTTTTCTCTTGTTGATTCTTACCCTTCCTTCTTTTTCCTTTCACCTGGTTTTTGGGAATTATGTAACTATAGAGGTCGTCAGGGATATTCCATCCCTTTTGTCTGCAACCAATAAAGGATTTTCTATTGAATCTCCTGAAAACCTGGGGCAGGGGCAGAGAAAGGGGCAGAAGCCAGAGTCAGGCCAGTTGCTGGGCCTGGGGCAGAGGCATGGCCTCTGCACAGGCTGAGGGGACTTCAAGTCTGGGGAGAGGAGACACTTGCCACCGCCCGCGTGTTGTGCCTCCTTTGTGCCGGCGCGGTGGAGGGAGCCCGGCGGTCTCTGCTGGTCTCTCATTGCTGACTTCATTTCAGCTGCTGCTCTGCGCTGACATCAAAACAGAGGAGTTTGCTGCCCTGTACAAGGCCCAGAGGTACCTGAGGCAACCAAGCCTGGTGATGCTCTCGCTGGTGCTCCACGCTTGCGAAGACACCTGAGACGGTGAGCAGGGTGTAGTCAAGTGAAGCCCTGTTGGCAGCCGGGGCCGGGGAGTGGGTGATGCGGTGGCTTGGCCTTGGCTGGCAGTCAGGAGGTGGGGTGACAGCTCCAATCACCCTCCCTGCTATGGAGGGGCCTGCTGGGTGCCTGGGGAGCCCTCCAGGCACAGAGGGTTACTAACCCATCTGCCCTTCGGGCCGGTCGCAAAAGGGGGTGGCTGAGCAGGGGACACTGCTCTCCTGCCCTCCCTTCCCTTCCTCGTCCTCTCCCCCCATCCCCATCAGTGGCCACTACCTGCCAGGAGGCTGCTGCAGTGACTCCTGTGCCACCGGCTGGGAAGCCGGACGGGAGGCTGGTGCTCAGCGACCAGTGCGTTTTTGCCAGGGTGGGCTTTCACCGCTTCACAGTGAGGAAACCGTGTCTTTCATACAGGCAAGAAAAATACCGATCCTGCTGCCAGACATCATGGAGACCCTGCAGCATGCCAACACTGATGTCAAGATGAAGGCCCTGGTATTCCTCAGGAACACGATGTGTCATGTGAAGAGGGAGGAGGCCAGCGTCATTGCTCTGCAGCTGGCGGAAAAGCTCCTGCTCCTCTTTGATGATGTAAGGCTGCCATGGGAGCCTGAGCCCTACAGATGGGCGCTCTGCAAAGACAGCTGCCCTTTAGCCCAGCCCTGTGGGCAGCACTCAGGCAGGGCTCCCCTCCTCGCTCCTCTTGTGCAGCCTTTCAGGGCTCTGGGGCCGTTCAGCTGCAGCTACGGATATGGCCCACAGCCCCCATGTTCAGGATCTGACCCCAGAGCATCTCCCCTCACATCAGCCACGCAAACGCCGATGCATCGATGCATTCTCGCAGGAGCGGAAGTCGTCTCCAGCTTGCTTTTGGCAACAAAGTGCCAGAAGGCCGATGGGTAAAATACAGTACGAGGGCTATGGTTTTGCTTCTCAAGTCTACCTACTCCTGATGTCATCCACAGTGATAACGGATAGCACTTCTCCTGTGTAGGAAGTGCAAGAATGGGCAACAAAAGAAGAAATTCAATGGGTATAATGAGCATTTGGACCCTCAAAATGACTCTTTGGACCCTCACAATAAGGCTACGGGCCCTCAAAATGACTACTTGGGCCACCAAAATGAGACTATTTAGATGCTAAAAATGAGGTTTTGGAAGATCAAAGTGAGATTTTGGGCCCTCAAAATGAGGAATTATGCCCTCAAAATAGAACTTTCAGACTTCAAAATGAGGCTTTGGACCCTCAAAAAGGAGGTTTGGGCCCTCAAAATGAAGATTTCGATGCTCAAAATGAAGATTTTGACCATCAAAATGAAGATTTCAGTCCTCAGAATGAAGATTTCAGTCCTCAAAATGAAGATTTTGGCCCTCAAAACAGGCCCTTGGCCCTTAACAATAGGTTTTGTGACCTCAAGGGATCCGTTGCCACGAAAAACGGAGGAGTGGCAGCCTAAAAACGGGTCTGCGGAGTCGCAAAATGAGTTTTGGACCCTCAAAATGAGTATTTGGACCCTCAAAACAAGACATCAGACCCTCAAAATGAAGCTTTGGACCCTCAAAATAAGGCCTTGGGCCCTAAACATGAAGTTTTGGATGCTCAAATTGCCATCTGGGGTCCTCAAAATGAGTTTCGGACCGTCAAAACGAGGCTCTGGGACTTCTAAATGACAATTTGGACCATCAAAATGACTTTGCACCCTCAAAATAAATATTTGCGCCTTTAAAATGTGGTTTTGGTCTCTCAAAATGAGGTTTTGGAGGCTCAAAATGACAATTTGGACCCTCAAAATGAGGCTACGGGCCCTCAAAAAGAATATTTGGCTATCAAAATGAGACTACGGGCTCTCCAACTGACTATTTTGGCCCTCAAAATGAAGCTTTGGACCCTCAAAATGACTGTTTAGACCCTCAAAATGAGGGTCCAAACCCTTAAAGTGAGGATTTGGATCCTCAAAATGAGGATTTGGACCCTCAAAATAGGGCTTTGGGCCTTCAAAATTACTGTTTGGACCTTCAAAATGAGACTACGGGCTCTCCAAATGACTATTTTGGCCCTCAAAATGAGGCTTTGGACCCTCAAAATAAGTATTTGGACCCTCAAATAGAGGCTCAGAGCCATCCAAATGACTATTTGGACTCACAAAATGAAATTCAGGACCCTCAAAATGAGGCTTTGGACCCTCAAAATGAGGCTTTGGAATCTTTAATGAGGCTTTGGACCCTGAAAATAAGTATTGGGACCCTCAAAATGACCATGTGGACCCACTAAATGAGGTCCTGGACCCTCAAAATGAGGCTTCGGGGTTTAAAATGACTATTTGGACCCACAAAATCAAAATTTGGATGGTCAAAACTTTGTTTTGGAGCCTCAAAATGAGGCTTTGTACCCTCAAATGACTATTTGGATCTTCAATATGAGGATTTGGGCCCTCAAAATGACTATTTGGACCCTCCAAATGAGGATTTGGACACCCAAAGTCCGACTTTGGGCCCTCCAAATGTCTCTTTGGACCTTCAAAGTGAGGCTAAGGGCTCTCAAAATTACTATTTGGACACTCAAAATGAGGCTCTGGGCCCTCAAAATGGGGATTCCGGTCCCTAAACAAAGATTTCGTGCCTCGAAACGAACATTTCAGTCCTCAAAATGAAGATTTTGGCCCTCAAAACAGGGCCTTGGACCTTGACAATAGGTTTTGTGCCCTCAAGGGATCCGTTCCCACTAAAAACTGAGGCGTGGCAGCCTACAAATGGGTCTGAGAAGGCACAAAATGAGGCTTTGGACCCTCAAAATGCCTATTTGGACCCTGAAAATGAGGCTTTGGAACCTCAGAATGACCATTTGGACCCTCAAAATGCCTGTTTGGACCCTCAAAATAAGGATTTGGAACCTCAAAACGAGCCTTCGCAAACTCCAAATGAGGCTTTGGGCTCTAAAATGACGTTTTGGACCCTCAAAATGACATCTGGGCTCCTCAAAACGAGGATTTGGATTGTCACAATGAGGCTTTGGGACTTCAAAATGACAATCTGGACCCTCAACATGAGGTTTTGGACCCTCTAAATGACTATTTGAACCTTAAAAAGAGACTACGGGCCCTCAAAATGACTATTTGGCCCCTCAATATGAGGATTTCGAACCTCAAAATGAGGTTTTGGGCCCTCCAAATGCCTATTTGGACCCTCAAAATGACGGTCCAAACCCTTAAAGTGAGGATTTGGATCCTCAAAATGAGGATTTGGACCCTCAAAATAGGGCTTTGGGCCTTCAAAATTACTGTTTGCTCCCTCAAAATGAGACTACGGGCTCTCCAAATGACTATTTTGGCCCTCCAAATGAGGCTTTGGATCCTCAAAGTAAGTGTTTCGACCCTCAAAATAAGGCTCAGAGCCATCCAAATGACTATTTGGACTCACAAAATGACATTTTGGACCTTCAAAATGAGGATTTGGACCCTCAAAATGAAGCTTTGGGCCCTGAAAATGAGTATTGGAGCCTCAAAATGACTATGTGGACCCTCTAAATGAGGTCCTGGACCCTCAAAATGAGGCTTTAAGCCCTAAAATAACTATTTGGACCATCAAATTGACTCTTCGCACCCTCAAAATGAATATTTGGGCCTTTCAAATGTGTTTTTGGACTCTCAAAATGACGCCTTGGAGCCTCAAAATGACTATTTGGAGCCTCAAAATGAGGCTTTGGACCCTCAAAATGACTATTTGGACCCTCCAAATGAGGATTTGGACAACCGAAGTCTGTCTTTGGGTCCTCCAAATGTCTCTTTGGACCTTCAAAGTGAGGCTAAGGGCTCTCAAAATTACTATTTGGACACTCAAAATGAGGCTCTGGGCCCTCAAAATGGGGATTCCGGTCCCTAAACAAAGATTTCGTGCCTCGAAACGAACATTTCAGTCCTCAAAATGAAGATTTTGGCCCTCAAAACAGGGCCTTGGACCTTGACAATAGGTTTTGTGCCCTCAAGGGATCCGTTCCCACTAAAAACTGAGGCGTGGCAGCCTACAAACAGGTCTGAGAAGGCACAATATGAGGATTTGGGCCCTCAAAATGACTATTTGGACCCTCCAAATGAGGATTTGGACACCCAAAGTCCGACTTTGGGCCCTCCAAATGTCTCTTTGGACCTTCAAAGTGAGGCTAAGGGCTCTCAAAATTACTATTTGGACACTCAAAATGAGGCTCTGGGCCCTCAAAATGGGGATTCCGGTCCCCAAACAAAGATTTCGTGCCTCGAAACGAACATTTCAGTCCTCAAAATGAAGATTTTGGCCCTCAAAACAGGGCCTTGGACCTTGACAATAGGTTTTGTGCCCTCAAGGGATCCGTTCCCACTAAAAACTGAGGCGTGGCAGCCTACAAACGGGTCTGAGAAGGCACAAAATGAGGCTTTGGACCCTCAAAATGACTATTTGGACCCTGAAAACGAGGCTTTGGAACCTCAAAACGAGCCTTCGCAAACTCCAAATGAGGCTTTGTGCTCAAAAATGAGGTTTTGGACCCTCAAAATGACATCTGGGCTCCTCAAAACGAGGATTTGGATTGTCACAATGAGGCTTTGGGACTTCAAAATGACAATCTGGACCCTCAACATGAGGTTTTGGACCCTCTAAATGACTATTTGAACCTTAAAAAGAGGCTACGGGCCCTCAAAATGACTATTTGGCCCCTCAATATGAGGATTTCGAACCTCAAAATGAGGTTTTGGGCCCTCCAAATGCCTATTTGGACCCTCAAAATGACGGTCCAAACCCTTAAAGTGAGGATTTGGATCCTCAAAATGAGGATTTGGACCCTCAAAATAGGGCTTTGGGCCTTCAAAATTACTGTTTGGTCCCTCAAAAGGAGACTACGGGCTCTCCAAATGACTATTTTGGCCCTCCAAATGAGGCTTTGGATCCTCAAAGTAAGTGTTTCGACCCTCAAAATAAGGCTCAGAGCCATCCAAATGACTATTTGGACTCACAAAATGAAATTTTGGACCTTCAAAATGAGGATTTGGACCCTCAAAATGAAGCTTTGGGCCCTGAAAATGACTATTGGAGCCTCAAAATGACTATGTGGACCCTCTAAATGAGGTCCTGGACCCTCAAAATGAGGCTTTAAGCCCTAAAATAACTATTTGGACCATCAAATTGACTCTTCGCACCCTCAAAATGAATATTCGGGCCCTTCAAATGTGTTTTTGGACTCTCAAAATGATGCCTTGGAGCCTCAAAATGACTATTTGGAGCCTCAAAATGAGGCTTTGGACCCTCAAAATGACTATTTGGACCCTCCAAATGAGGATTTGGACAACCAAAGTCTGACTTTGGGCCCTCCAAATGTCTCTTTGGACCTTCAAAGTGAGGCTAAGGGCTCTCAAAATTACTATTTGGACACTCAAAATGAGGCTCTGGGCCCTCAAAATGGGGATTCCGGTCCCCAAACAAAGATTTCGTGCCTCGAAACGAACATTTCAGTCCTCAAAATGAAGATTTTGGCCCTCAAAACAGGGCCTTGGACCTTGACAATAGGTTTTGTGCCCTCAAGGGATCCGTTCCCACTAAAAACTGAGGCGTGGCAGCCTACAAACGGGTCTGAGAAGGCACAATATGAGGATTTGGGCCCTCAAAATGACTATTTGGACCCTCCAAATGAGGATTTGGACACCCAAAGTCCGACTTTGGGCCCTCCAAATGTCTCTTTGGACCTTCAAAGTGAGGCTAAGGGCTCTCAAAATTACTGTTTGGACACTCAAAATGAGGCTCTGGGCCCTCAAAATGGGGATTCCGGTCCCCAAACAAAGATTTCGTGCCTCGAAACGAACATTTCAGTCCTCAAAATGAAGATTTTGGCCCTCAAAACAGGGCCTTGGACCTTGACAATAAGTTTTGTGCCCTCAAGGGATCCGTTCCCACTAAAAACTGAGGCGTGGCAGCCTACAAACGGGTCTGAGAAGGCACAAAATGAGGCTTTGGACCCTCAAAATGACTATTTGGACCCTGAAAACGAGGATTTGGAACCTCAAAACGAGCCTTCGCAAACTCCAAATGAGGCTTTGGGCTCTAAAATGACGTTTTGGACCCTCAAAATGACATCTGGGCTCCTCAAAACGAGGATTTGGATTGTCACAATGAGGCTTTGGGACTTCAAAATGACAATCTGGACCCTCAACATGAGGTTTTGGACCCTCTAAATGACTATTTGAACCTTAAAAAGAGGCTACGGGCCCTCAAAATGACTATTTGGCCCCTCAATATGAGGATTTCGAACCTCAAAATGAGGTTTTGGGCCCTCCAAATGCCTATTTGGACCCTCAAAATGACGGTCCAAACCCTTAAAGTGAGGATTTGGATCCTCAAAATGAGGATTTGGACCCTCAAAATAGGGCTTTGGGCCTTCAAAATTACTGTTTGCTCCCTCAAAAGGAGACTACGGGCTCTCCAAATGACTATTTTGGCCCTCCAAATGAGGCTTTGGATCCTCAAAGTAAGTGTTTCGACCCTCAAAATAAGGCTCAGAGCCATCCAAATGACTATTTGGACTCACAAAATGAAATTTTGGACCTTCAAAATGAGGATTTGGACCCTCAAAATGAAGCTTTGGGCCCTGAAAATGAGTATTGGAGCCTCAAAATGACTATGTGGACCCTCTAAATGAGGTCCTGGACCCTCAAAATGAGGCTTTAAGCCCTAAAATAACTATTTGGACCATCAAATTGACTCTTCGCACCCTCAAAATGAATATTTGGGCCTTTCAAATGTGTTTTTGGACTCTCAAAATGACGCCTTGGAGCCTCAAAATGACTATTTGGAGCCTCAAAATGAGGCTTTGGACCCTCAAAATGACTATTTGGACCCTCCAAATGAGGATTTGGACAACCAAAGTCTGACTTTGGGCCCTCCAAATGTCTCTTTGGACCTTCAAAGTGAGGCTAAGGGCTCTCAAAATTACTATTTGGACACTCAAAATGAGGCTCTGGGCCCTCAAAATGAGGATTCCGGTCCCCAAACAAAGATTTCGTGCCTCGAAACAAACATTTCAGTCTTCAAAATGAAGATTTTGGCCCTCAAAACAGGGCCTTGGACCTTGACAATAGGTTTTGTGCCCTCAAGGGATCCGTTCCCACTAAAAACTGAGGCGTGGCAGCCTACAAACGGGTCTGAGAAGGCACAAAATGAGGCTTTGGACCCTCCAAATGAGGATTTGGACACCCAAAGTCCGACTTTGGGCCCTCCAAATGTCTCTTTGGACCTTCAAAGTGAGGCTAAGGGCTCTCAAAATTACTATTTGGACACTCAAAATGAGGCTCTGGGCCCTCAAAATGGGGATTCCGGTCCCCAAACAAAGATTTCGGGCCTCGAAACGAACATTTCAGTCCTCAAAATGAAGATTTTGGCCCTCAAAACAGGGCCTTGGACCTTGACAATAGGTTTTGTGCCCTCAAGGATCCGTTCCCACTAAAAACTGAGGCGTGGCAGCCTACAAACGGGTCTGAGAAGGCACAATATGAGGATTTGGGCCCTCAAAATGACTATTTGGACCCTCCAAATGAGGATTTGGACACCCAAAGTCCGACTTTGGGCCCTCCAAATGTCTCTTTGGACCTTCAAAGTGAGGCTAAGGGCTCTCAAAATTACTGTTTGGACACTCAAAATGAGGCTCTGGCCCTCAAAATGGGGATTCCGGTCCCCAAACAAAGATTTCGGGCCTTGAAACGAACATTTCAGTCCTCAAAATGAAGATTTTGGCCCTCAAAACAGGGCCTTGGACCTTGACAATAGGTTTTGTGCCCTCAAGGGATCCGTTCCCACTAAAAACTGAGGCGTGGCAGCCTACAAACGGGTCTGAGAAGGCACAAAATGAGGCTTTGGACCCTCAAAATGACTATTTGGACCCTGAAAACGAGGCTTTGGAACCTCAAAACGAGCCTTCGCAAACTCCAAATGAGGCTTTGTGCTCAAAAATGAGGTTTTGGACCCTCAAAATGACATCTGGGCTCCTCAAAACGAGGATTTGGATTGTCACAATGAGGCTTTGGGACTTCAAAATGACAATCTGGACCCTCAACATGAGGTTTTGGACCCTCTAAATGACTATTTGAACCTTAAAAGAGGCTACGGGCCCTCAAAATTACTATTTGGCCCCTCAATATGAGGATTTCGAACCTCAAAATGAGGTTTTGGGCCCTCCAAATGCCTATTTGGACCCTCAAAATGACGGTCCAAACCCTTAAAGTGAGGATTTGGATCCTCAAAATGAGGATTTGGACCCTCAAAATAGGGCTTTGGGCCTTCAAAATTACTGTTTGGTCCCTCAAAAGGAGACTACGGGCTCTCCAAATGACTATTTTGGCCCTCCAAATGAGGCTTTGGATCCTCAAAGTAAGTGTTTCGACCCTCAAAATAAGGCTCAGAGCCATCCAAATGACTATTTGGACTCACAAAATGAAATTTTGGACCTTCAAAATGAGGATTTGGACCCTCAAAATGAAGCTTTGGGCCCTGAAAATGAGTATTGGAGCCTCAAAATGACTATGTGGACCCTCTAAATGAGGTCCTGGACCCTCAAAATGAGGCTTTAAGCCCTAAAATAACTATTTGGACCATCAAATTGACTCTTCGCACCCTCAAATGAATATTTGGGCCTTTCAAATGTGTTTTTGGACTCTCAAAATGACGCCTTGGAGCCTCAAAATGACTATTTGGAGCCTCAAAATGAGGCTTTGGACCCTCAAAATGACTATTTGGACCCTCCAAATGAGGATTTGGACACCCAAAGTCCGACTTTGGGCCCTCCAAATGTCTCTTTGGACCTTCAAAGTGAGGCTAAGGGCTCTCAAAATTACTATTTGGACACTCAAATGAGGCTCTGGGCCCTCAAAATGGGGATTCCGGTCCCCAAACAAAGATTTCGTGCCTCGAAACAAACATTTCAGTCTTCAAAATGAAGATTTTGGCCCTCAAAACAGGGCCTTGGACCTTGACAATAGGTTTTGTGCCCTCAAGGGATCCGTTCCCACTAAAAACTGAGGCGTGGCAGCCTACAAACGGGTCTGAGAAGGCACAAAATGAGGCTTTGGACCCTCAAAATGACTATTTGGACCCTGAAAACGAGGCTTTGGAACCTCAAAACGAGCCTTCGCAAACTCCAAATGAGGCTTTGTGCTCAAAAATGAGGTTTTGGACCCTCAAAATGACATCTGGGCTCCTCAAAACGAGGATTTGGATTGTCACAATGAGGCTTTGGGACTTCAAAATGACAATCTGGACCCTCAACATGAGGTTTTGGACCCTCTAAATGACTATTTGAACCTTAAAAGAGGCTATGGGCCCTCAAAATGACTATTTGGCCCCTCAATATGAGGATTTCGAACCTCAAAATGAGGTTTTGTGCCCTCCAAATGCCTATTTGGACCCTCAAAATGACGGTCCAAACCCTTAAAGTGAGGATTTGGATCCTCAAAATGAGGATTTGGACCCTCAAAATAGGGCTTTGGGCCTTCAAAATTACTGTTTGGTCCCTCAAAAGGAGACTACGGGCTCTCCAAATGACTATTTTGGCCCTCCAAATGAGGCTTTGGATCCTCAAAGTAAGTGTTTCGACCCTCAAAATAAGGCTCAGAGCCATCCAAATGACTATTTGGACTCACAAAATGAAATTTTGGACCTTCAAAATGAGGATTTGGACCCTCAAAATGAAGCTTTGGGCCCTGAAAATGACTATTGGAGCCTCAAAATGACTATGTGGACCCTCTAAATGAGGTCCTGGACCCTCAAAATGAGGCTTTAAGCCCTAAAATAACTATTTGGACCATCAAATTGACTCTTCGCACCCTCAAAATGAATATTTGGGCCTTTCAAATGTGTTTTTGGACTCTCAAAATGACGCCTTGGAGCCTCAAAATGACTATTTGGAGCCTCAAAATGAGGCTTTGGACCCTCAAAATGACTATTTGGACCCTCCAAATGAGGATTTGGACACCCAAAGTCCGACTTTGGGCCCTCCAAATGTCTCTTTGGACCTTCAAAGTGAGGCTAAGGGCTCTCAAAATTACTATTTGGACACTCAAAATGAGGCTCTGGGCCCTCAAAATGGGGATTCCGGTCCCCAAACAAAGATTTCGTGCCTCGAAACAAACATTTCAGTCTTCAAAATGAAGATTTTGGCCCTCAAAACAGGGCCTTGGACCTTGACAATAGGTTTTGTGCCCTCAAGGGATCCGTTCCCACTAAAAACTGAGGCGTGGCAGCCTACAAACGGGTCTGAGAAGGCACAAAATGAGGCTTTGGACCCTCAAAATGACTATTTGGACCCTGAAAACGAGGCTTTGGAACCTCAAAACGAGCCTTCGCAAACTCCAAATGAGGCTTTGGGCTCTAAAATGACGTTTTGGACCCTCAAAATGACATCTGGGCTCCTCAAAACGAGGATTTGGATTGTCACAATGAGGCTTTGGGACTTCAAAATGACAATCTGGACCCTCAACATGAGGTTTTGGACCCTCTAAATGACTATTTGAACCTTAAAAAGAGGCTACGGGCCCTCAAAATGACTATTTGGCCCCTCAATATGAGGATTTCGAACCTCAAAATGAGGTTTTGGGCCCTCCAAATGCCTATTTGGACCCTCAAAATGACGGTCCAAACCCTTAAAGTGAGGATTTGGATCCTCAAAATGAGGATTTGGACCCTCAAAATAGGGCTTTGGGCCTTCAAAATTACTGTTTGCTCCCTCAAAATGAGACTACGGGCTCTCCAAATGACTATTTTGGCCCTCCAAATGAGGCTTTGGATCCTCAAAGTAAGTGTTTCGACCCTCAAAATAAGGCTCAGAGCCATCCAAATGACTATTTGGACTCACAAAATGAAATTTTGGACCTTCAAAATGAGGATTTGGACCCTCAAAATGAAGCTTTGGGCCCTGAAAATGAGTATTGGAGCCTCAAAATGACTATGTGGACCCTCTAAATGAGGTCCTGGACCCTCAAAATGAGGCTTTAAGCCCTAAAATAACTATTTGGACCATCAAATTGACTCTTCGCACCCTCAAAATGAATATTTGGGCCTTTCAAATGTGTTTTTGGACTCTCAAAATGACGCCTTGGAGCCTCAAAATGACTATTTGGAGCCTCAAAATGAGGCTTTGGACCCTCAAAATGACTATTTGGACCCTCCAAATGAGGATTTGGACAACCAAAGTCTGACTTTGGGCCCTCCAAATGTCTCTTTGGACCTTCAAAGTGAGGCTAAGGGCTCTCAAAATTACTATTTGGACACTCAAAATGAGGCTCTGGGCCCTCAAAATGGGGATTCCGGTCCCCAAACAAAGATTTCGTGCCTCGAAACAAACATTTCAGTCTTCAAAATGAAGATTTTGGCCCTCAAAACAGGGCCTTGGACCTTGACAATAGGTTTTGTGCCCTCAAGGGATCCGTTCCCACTAAAAACTGAGGCGTGGCAGCCTACAAACGGGTCTGAGAAGGCACAAAATGAGGCTTTGGACCCTCCAAATGAGGATTTGGACACCCAAAGTCCGACTTTGGGCCCTCCAAATGTCTCTTTGGACCTTCAAAGTGAGGCTAAGGGCTCTCAAAATTACTGTTTGGACACTCAAAATGAGGCTCTGGGCCCTCAAAATGGGGATTCCGGTCCCCAAACAAAGATTTTGGGCCTCGAAACGAACATTTCAGTCCTCAAAATGAAGATTTTGGCCCTCAAAACAGGGCCTTGGACCTTGACAATAGGTTTTGTGCCCTCAAGGGATCCGTTCCCACTAAAAACTGAGGCGTGGCAGCCTACAAACGGGTCTGAGAAGGCACAAAATGAGGCTTTGGACCCTCAAAATGACTATTTGGACCCTGAAAACGAGGCTTTGGAACCTCAAAACGAGCCTTCGCAAACTCCAAATGAGGCTTTGTGCTCAAAAATGAGGTTTTGGACCCTCAAAATGACATCTGGGCTCCTCAAAACGAGGATTTGGATTGTCACAATGAGGCTTTGGGACTTCAAAATGACAATCTGGACCCTCAACATGAGGTTTTGGACCCTCTAAATGACTATTTGAACCTTAAAAAGAGGCTACGGGCCCTCAAAATGACTATTTGGCCCCTCAATATGAGGATTTCGAACCTCAAAATGAGGTTTTGGGCCCTCCAAATGCCTATTTGGACCCTCAAAATGACGGTCCAAACCCTTAAAGTGAGGATTTGGATCCTCAAAATGAGGATTTGGACCCTCAAAATAGGGCTTTGGGCCTTCAAAATTACTGTTTGCTCCCTCAAAATGAGACTACGGGCTCTCCAAATGACTATTTTGGCCCTCCAAATGAGGCTTTGGATCCTCAAAGTAAGTGTTTCGACCCTCAAAATAAGGCTCAGAGCCATCCAAATGACTATTTGGACTCACAAAATGAAATTTTGGACCTTCAAAATGAGGATTTGGACCCTCAAAATGAAGCTTTGGGCCCTGAAAATGAGTATTGGAGCCTCAAAATGACTATGTGGACCCTCTAAATGAGGTCCTGGACCCTCAAAATGAGGCTTTAAGCCCTAAAATAACTATTTGGACCATCAAATTGACTCTTCGCACCCTCAAAATGAATATTTGGGCCTTTCAAATGTGTTTTTGGACTCTCAAAATGACGCCTTGGAGCCTCAAAATGACTATTTGGAGCCTCAAAATGAGGCTTTGGACCCTCAAAATGACTATTTGGACCCTCCAAATGAGGATTTGGACAACCAAAGTCCGACTTTGGGCCCTCCAAATGTCTCTTTGGACCTTCAAAGTGAGGCTAAGGGCTCTCAAAATTACTATTTGGACACTCAAAATGAGGCTCTGGGCCCTCAAAATGGGGATTCCGGTCCCCAAACAAAGATTTCGTGCCTCGAAACGAACATTTCAGTCCTCAAAATGAAGATTTTGGCCCTCAAAACAGGGCCTTGGACCTTGACAATAGGTTTTGTGCCCTCAAGGGATCCGTTCCCACTAAAAACTGAGGCGTGGCAGCCTACAAACGGGTCTGAGAAGGCACAAAATGAGGCTTTGGACCCTCCAAATGAGGATTTGGACACCCAAAGTCCGACTTTGGGCCCTCCAAATGTCTCTTTGGACCTTCAAAGTGAGGCTAAGGGCTCTCAAAATTACTATTTGGACACTCAAAATGAGGCTCTGGGCCCTCAAAATGGGGATTCCGGTCCCCAAACAAAGATTTCGTGCCTCGAAACGAACATTTCAGTCCTCAAAATGAAGATTTTGGCCCTCAAAACAGGGCCTTGGACCTTGACAATAGGTTTTGTGCCCTCAAGGGATCCGTTCCCACTAAAAACTGAGGCGTGGCAGCCTACAAACGGGTCTGAGAAGGCACAAAATGAGGCTTTGGACCCTCAAAATGACTATTTGGACCCTGAAAACGAGGCTTTGGGACCTCAGAATGACCGTTTGGACGCTCAAAAAGACTGTTTGGACCCTTAAAATGCCTGTTTGGACCCTCAAAATAAGGATTTGGAACCTCAAAACGAGCCTTCGCAAACTCCAAATGAGGCTTTGGGCTCTAAAATGACGTTTTGGACCCTCAAAATGACATCTGGGCTCCTCAAAACGAGGATTTGGATTGTCACAATGAGGCTTTGGGTCTTCAAAATGACAATCTGGACCCTCAACATGAGGTTTTGGACCCTCTAAATGACTATTTGAACCTTAAAAAGAGGCTACGGGCCCTCAAAATGACTATTTGGCCCCTCAATACGAGACTTTTGGCCCTCCAAAAGAAGCTTTGAACCTTTATTAAGTTTTGGACCCTCAATAGGAGGCTTTGGGCCCTAAAATGACTACTTGGACCCAGAAAATCCAATTTTGGACGGTCAAAATATTGTTTTGGAGTCTCAAAATGAGGCTTTGTACCCTCAAAATGACTATTTGGATCCTCAATATGACAATTTGGACCCTCAAAGCAGCACCAAGAGACTGTGTCAGGGGGATAGGAATTTATTTCCTTTTTCTTGAATGAACTGTTGGTGGAGCCCTGCTAGTGCTGCCGGCGGGGTGGCCTCTTGCAGGGCTGGGGAGAGTCCTCGGGGCTGTCGGCCCTCCTCTTTGGGGGGTGCCGGGGCCCCCCCCGTGAGCAGTCCCTGCCCTGTCCAGGAGCAGAGGAGCTGCGGCTGCAGCCCAGGGCAGAGGGACCTGCCGCTGCTGCCTCCCCCGGCTCCTCCTGGGGCTGCTCCTGTTCTGCAGGGACGGGCACAGATGGGGTGCACCTGGGACCCCTGCGGAGGGTGACCTCCAATGTTCTGGCTTCCTCCTCCGTGTCCGAGCCTGCCGGGCTGCTGGAGGAGACCACGTGTGGGGCGGGAGTCCCCCCCGGGAGATGGTGGGGCTGGGGCTAGCTGCAGGGCTGTTGTCCTCCCCAGCAGCGTAGAAGCGCAGCAGCCTCCGGGCCTCCTCACTGCACCGGTGCACGATGACATTGATGAGGCCATGGACCAGCGGTGCTGTATGTTCCTCGAGGCCAGGCTGCATGCGCTGGACCATGGCCACCCTATCCAGCCCGTAGCAACACAGGGCGTGCAAGATCAGCTTTTCTGCTGCCATTGCCAGCCACCACTGTTCCTCATATATTGCCTCCAGCTCCCGGCGTAGCCAGGGCAGCATGGGCTCAAGGAGGTGCTGGTGTCGCTGGAAAAGTGCCGCCCAGACCTCAGGCAGGAGGCCACCCACGGTAGCCCCGGCTTCTGTCCCCGCAGTCCGCTGCTCTTCCAGGAACAGCATCCCCTGCGGAGAGGATGGAGGGGGTGCCGTGGAGCGACGGGGGCTGCTGTTGGCCAGGCGGCCAGGAGCTCTGCCTGCCTGGCTGCTGGCGACTAATGGCTGTGCGGGGGGCGTGATGACATGCTCTAGGTAGTCATCTGTTCCCCGCACAGAGAACTTGATCTTCTCCATCAGTCCTCTGCAGAGTGGGCAATTTGATGTCCTTCTTGCCCAGCGCAGGATGCAGCCCAGGCAGAACTGGTGTTGGCACGGCTGCACAAAGGCGACGCTCTTCCGAGACTGGTGGCAGATAGGGCAGCTCCACTCTGTCTCTGTGTCCGTGTTTGTGCTCTGCGTCGGGTTTGGGAGAGCTGAGGATGAGGATCTGCTCCCCATCGCTGGCGCCGGCACTGCCAAAAGGTGTTGTGTTCAGTAAAACGGAGAGAGGCCATGGTCACTCGCTGTCCCAGGGAGGGGAAGGGAGGGGAGGAAGAAATGCCCAGGCCCCTCAGGAAGGAGGAGCTCCTCAAGCCCCATCGCCTGCCCCACGGCCATGCCCAGGGCTTGTTTCCCCACAGAGCTTACCTCTGCTGCTGCAAGTGTACCCCCGGTGCTTGGCTGCCTGAACAAGGCAGGGCCGGGGAAACACAGGGGATGGCTCCGGGACAGGCACTGAGACCTGCCGATGGCAGCCCCCGAAGCACCAGCCAGCACCAGGAAAAGCTTCGCTCAATCCTCCAGACCTCGCAGGCACGCTCGGCAGGAGCCCAGGCACGAGCCAGGCTAGGCCAGGCTGTGCCGGCGCCCGAAGATAAGCAGCGAGAAACGCGAGGTCACGGTCCATCACTCACTGACATCACAGTCCACTGCTCAGCGATGTCACCCTCCACCACTTGGTGATGTCACAGCGGGCCTTCCACCCCCACAGGCGATTTGCATCAGGAGAAAAAAGAAAATATTGCTTATTTTTTCATTTTCTACATTTCAGTGCTGCTCTAGCTTAGTCACCTGCAACACGTGTCCCTGACCGTGTGTCTCGTCCCCACTCCTGACGCCTCGCACAGAGGTCTCCTGTGAGGGGGAGCGTGGTGGGCCCACTCACGGTAGACTGCCCACAGTTGGATGATGCCTCCCCCACCTGGCTGCCTTTCCATGTGGAATGCCAGGATTTGCAGGGAGGCCCTGGGTGGTCAGTGGCCAGCCCTGGATGCGTCCCACCCTGGTGGGTGACCAAACAGGATGTGTGGCCTATTAGATATGCCTTAAACAAAATGCTTTTGCAAGTCGGTGTGAAAAGGGAAACGGCAAGCTTTGCGGAGGCAGGGCAGTGCCATCTCCTACCTTAGATCCCCCATTTTGACTTAAGACGCATGCGCAAGGAAAAGGTCACATCGCGCTCACAGCCGTAGGTGGGGTAAATCGACCACCGGGACACCCCCAACCCCAGACTCATTTCAAGAACATTCTACGTACTCAAAAGGTACTCGTCTTGAGAACGTTCCAAGTGCCCCAAGTGAATAGTACGCCTGCGTGTCAGGAGTCCGCCTGAAAAGAGGATCCTGGGAAGAAAGAGACTATAAAAGATGCCAGGACAGACTGGGTGAAGGCGCCCCACCACCCAGGAACCATGAACCAGACACTACGCAGGATAAGACATCGCTGGAACCTAGGGTGGTGATATGTCTCTTTCTTTTCTATTTCTCCTTTTCTCTTGTTGATTCTTACCCTTCCTTCTTTTTCCTTTCACCTGGTTTTTGGGAATTATGTAACTATAGAGGTCGTCAGGGATATTCCATCCCTTTTGTCTGCAACCAATAAAGGATTTTCTATTGAATCTCCTGAAAACCTGGGGCAGGGGCAGAGAAAGGGGCAGAAGCCAGAGTCAGGCCAGTTGCTGGGCCTGGGGCAGAGGCATGGCCTCTGCACAGGCTGAGGGGACTTCAAGTCTGGGGAGAGGAGACACTTGCCACCGCCCGCGTGTTGTGCCTCCTTTGTGCCGGCGCGGTGGAGGGAGCCCGGCGGTCTCTGCTGGTCTCTCACTGCTGACTTCATTTCAGCTGCTGCTCTGCGCTGACATTAAAACAGAGGAGTTTGCTGCCCTGTACAAGGCCCAGAGGTACCTGAGGCAACCAAGCCTGGTGATGCTCTCGCTGGTGCTCCACGCTTGCGACGACACCTGAGACGGTGAGCAGGGTGTGGTCAAGTGAAGCCCTGTTGGCAGCCGGGGCCGGGGAGTGGGTGATGCGGTGGCTTGGCCTTGGCTGGCAGTCAGGAGGTGGGGTGACAGCTCCAATCACCCTCCCTGCTATGGAGGGGCCTGCTGGGTGCCTGGGGAGCCCTCCAGGCACAGAGGGTTACTAACCCATCTGCCCTTCGGGCCGGTCGCAAAAGGGGGTGGCTGAGCAGGGGACACTGCTCTCCTGCCCTCCCTTCCCTTCCTCGTCCTCTCCCCCCATCCCCATCAGTGGCCACTACCTGCCAGGAGGCTGCTGCAGTGACTCCTGTGCCACCGGCTGGGAAGCCGGACGGGAGGCTGGTGCTCAGCGACCAGTGCGTTTTTGCCAGGGTGGGCTTTCACCGCTTCACAGTGAGGAAACCGTGTCTTTCATACAGGCAAGAAAAATACCGATCCTGCTGCCAGACATCATGGAGACCCTGCAGCATGCCAACACTGATGTCAAGATGAAGGCCCTGGTATTCCTCAGGAACACGATGTGTCATGTGAAGAGGGAGGAGGCCAGCGTCATTGCTCTGCAGCTGGCGGAAAAGCTCCTGCTCCTCTTTGATGATGTAAGGCTGCCATGGGAGCCTGAGCCCTACAGATGGGCGCTCTGCAAAGACAGCTGCCCTTTAGCCCAGCCCTGTGGGCAGCACTCAGGCAGGGCTCCCCTCCTCGCTCCTCTTGTGCAGCCTTTCAGGGCTCTGGGGCCGTTCAGCTGCAGCTACGGATATGGCCCACAGCCCCCATGTTCAGGATCTGACCCCAGAGCATCTCCCCTCACATCAGCCACGCAAACGCCGATGCATCCATGCATTCTCGCAGGAGCGGAAGTCGTCTCCAGCTTGCTTTTGGCAACAAAGTGCCAGAAGGCCGATGGGTAAAATACAGTACGAGGGCTATGGTTTTGCTTCTCAAGTCTACCTACTCCTGATGTCATCCACAGTGATAACGGATAGCACTTCTCCTGTGTAGGAAGTGCAAGAATGGGCAACAAAAGAAGAAATTCAATGGGTATAATGAGCATTTGGACCCTCAAAATGACTCTTTGGACCCTCACAATAAGGCTACGGGCCCTCAAAATGACTATTTGGGCCACCAAAATGAGACTATTTAGATGCTAAAAATGAGGTTTTGGAAGATCAAAGTGAGATTTTGGGCCCTCAAAATGCGGACTTATGCCCTCAAAATAGAACTTTCAGACTTCAAAATGAGGCTTTGGACCCTCAAAAAGGAGGTTTGGGCCCTCAAAATGAAGATTTTGATGCTCAAAATGAAGATTTTGACCATCAAAATGAAGATTTCAGTCCTCAGAATGAAGATTTCAGTCCTCAAAATGAAGATTTTGGCCCTCAAAACAGGCCCTTGGCCCTTAACAATAGGTTTTGTGACCTCAAGGGATCCGTTGCCACGAAAAACGGAGGAGTGGCAGCCTAAAAACGGGTCTGCGGAGTCGCAAAATGAGTTTTGGACCCTCAAAATGAGTATTTGGACCCTCAAAACAAGACATCAGACCCTCAAAATGAAGCTTTGGACCCTCAAAATAAGGCCTTGGGCCCTAAACATGAAGTTTTGGATGCTCAAATTGCCATCTGGGGTCCTCAAAATGAGTTTCGGACCGTCAAAACGAGGCTCTGGGACTTCTAAATGACAATTTGGACCATCAAAATGACTTTGCACCCTCAAAATAAATATTTGCGCCTTTAAAATGTGGTTTTGGTCTCTCAAAATGAAGCTTTGGACCCTCAAAATGACTGTTTAGACCCTCAAAATGAGGGTCCAAACCCTTAAAGTGAGGATTTGGATCCTCAAAATGAGGATTTGGACCCTCAAAATAGGGCTTTGGGCCTTCAAAATTACTGTTTGCTCCCTCAAAATGAGACTACGGGCTCTCCAAATGACTATTTTGGCCCTCCAAATAAGGCTTTGGATCCTCAAAGTAAGTGTTTCGACCCTCAAAATAAGGCTCAGAGCCATCCAAATGACTATTTGGACTCACAAAATGAAATTTTGGACCTTCAAAATGAGGATTTGGACCCTCAAAATGAAGCTTTGGGCCCTGAAAATGACTATTGGAGCCTCAAAATGACTATGTGGACCCTCTAAATGAGGTCCTGGACCCTCAAAATGAGGCTTTAAGCCCTAAAATAACTATTTGGACCATCAAATTGACTCTTCGCACCCTCAAAATGAATATTTGGGCCTTTCAAATGTGTTTTTGGACTCTCAAAATGACGCCTTGGAGCCTCAAAATGACTATTTGGAGCCTCAAAATGAGGCTTTGGACCCTCAAAATGACTATTTGGACCCTCCAAATGAGGATTTGGACAACCAAAGTCTGACTTTGGGCCCTCCAAATGTCTCTTTGGACCTTCAAAGTGAGGCTAAGGGCTCTCAAAATTACTATTTGGACACTCAAAATGAGGCTCTGGGCCCTCAAAATGGGGATTCCGGTCCCCAAACAAAGATTTCGGGCCTCAAAACAAACATTTCAGTCTTCAAAATGAAGATTTTGGCCCTCAAAACAGGGCCTTGGACCTTGACAATAGGTTTTGTGCCCTCAAGGGATCCGTTCCCACTAAAAACTGAGGCGTGGCAGCCTACAAACGGGTCTGAGAAGGCACAAAATGAGGCTTTGGACCCTCCAAATGAGGATTTGGACACCCAAAGTCTGACTTTGGGCCCTCCAAATGTCTCTTTGGACCTTCAAAGTGAGGCTAAGGGCTCTCAAAATTACTATTTGGACACTCAAAATGAGGCTCTGGGCCCTCAAAATGGGGATTCCGGTCCCTAAACAAAGATTTCGTGCCTCGAAACGAACATTTCAGTCCTCAAAATGAAGATTTTGGCCCTCAAAACAGGGCCTTGGACCTTGACAATAGGTTTTGTGCCCTCAAGGGATCCGTTCCCACTAAAAACTGAGGCGTGGCAGCCTACAAATGGGTCTGAGAAGGCACAAAATGAGGCTTTGGACCCTCAAAAAGACTATTTGGACCCTCAAAATGAGGCTTTGGAACCTCAGAATGACCGTTTGGACCCTCAAAATGCCTGTTTGGACCCTCAAAATAAGGATTTGGAACCTCAAAACGAGCCTTCGCAAACTCCAAATGAGGCTTTGGGCTCTAAAATGAAGTTTTGGACCCTCAAAATGACATCTGGGCTCCTCAAAACGAGGATTTGGATTGTCACAATGAGGCTTTGGGACTTCAGAATGACAATCTGGACCCTCAACATGAGGTTTTGGACCCTCTAAATGACTATTTGAACCTTAAAAAGAGACTACGGGCCCTCAAAATGACTATTTGGCCCCTCAATATGAGGATTTCGAACCTCAAAATGAGGTTTTGGGCCCTCCAAATGCCTATTTGGACCCTCAAAATGACGGTCCAAACCCTTAAAGTGAGGATTCGGATCCTCAAAATGAGGATTTGGACCCTCAAAATAGGGCTTTGGGCCTTCAAAATTACTGTTTGCTCCCTCAAAAGGAGACTACGGGCTCTCCAAATGACTATTTTGGCCCTCCAAATGAGGCTTTGGATCCTCAAAGTAAGTGTTTCGACCCTCAAAATAAGGCTCAGAGCCATCCAAATGACTATTTGGACTCACAAAATGACATTTTGGACCTTCAAAATGAGGATTTGGACCCTCAAAATGAAGCTTTGGGCCCTGAAAATGACTATTGGAGCCTCAAAATAACTATGTGGACCCTCTAAATGAGGTCCTGGACCCTCAAAATGAGGCTTTAAGCCCTAAAATAACTATTTGGACCATCAAATTGACTCTTCGCACCCTCAAAATGAATATTTGGGCCTTTCAAATGTGTTTTTGGACTCTCAAAATGATGCCTTGGAGCCTCAAAACGACTATTTGGAGCCTCAAAATGAGGCTTTGGACCCTCAAAATGACTATTTGGACCCTCCAAATGAGGATTTGGACAACCAAAGTCTGACTTTGGGCCCTCCAAATGTCTCTTTGGACCTTCAAAGTGAGGCTAAGGGCTCTCAAAATTACTATTTGGACACTCAAAATGAGGCTCTGGGCCCTCAAAATGGGGATTCCGGTCCCCAAACAAAGATTTCGTGCCTCGAAACGAACATTTCAGTCCTCAAAATGAAGATTTTGGCCCTCAAAACAGGGCCTTGGACCTTGACAATAGGTTTTGTGCCCTCAAGGGATCCGTTCCCACTAAAAACTGAGGCGTGGCAGCCTACAAACGGGTCTGAGAAGGCACAAAATGAGGCTTTGGACCCTCAAAATGACTATTTGGACCCTGAAAACGAGGCTTTGGAACCTCAAAACGAGCCTTCGCAAACTCCAAATGAGGCTTTGTGCTCAAAAATGAGGTTTTGGACCCTCAAAATGACATCTGGGCTCCTCAAAACGAGGATTTGGATTGTCACAATGAGGCTTTGGGACTTCAAAATGACAATCTGGACCCTCAACATGAGGTTTTGGACCCTCTAAATGACTATTTGAACCTTAAAAAGAGGCTACGGGCCCTCAAAATGACTATTTGGCCCCTCAATATGAGGATTTCGAACCTCAAAATGAGGTTTTGGGCCCTCCAAATGCCTATTTGGACCCTCAAAATGAGGGTATAAACCCTTAAAGTGAGGATTTGGATCCTCAAAATGAGGATTTGGACCCTCAAAATAGGGCTTTGGGCCTTCAAAATTACTGTTTGGTCCCTCAAAAGGAGACTACGGGCTCTCCAAATGACTATTTTGGCCCTCCAAATGAGGCTTTGGATCCTCAAAGTAAGTGTTTCGACCCTCAAAATAAGGCTCAGAGCCATCCAAATGACTATTTGGACTCACAAAATGAAATTTTGGACCTTCAAAATGAGGATTTGGACCCTCAAAATGAAGCTTTGGGCCCTGAAAATGACTATTGGAGCCTCAAAATGACTATGTGGACCCTCTAAATGAGGTCCTGGACCCTCAAAATGAGGCTTTAAGCCCTAAAATAACTATTTGGACCATCAAATTGACTCTTCGCACCCTCAAAATGAATATTTGGGCCCTTCAAATGTGTTTTTGGACTCTCAAAATGATGCCTTGGAGCCTCAAAATGACTATTTGGAGCCTCAAAATGAGGCTTTGGACCCTCAAAATGACTATTTGGACCCTCCAAATGAGGATTTGGACAACCAAAGTCTGACTTTGGGCCCTCCAAATGTCTCTTTGGACCTTCAAAGTGAGGCTAAGGGCTCTCAAAATTACTATTTGGACACTCAAAATGAGGCTCTGGGCCCTCAAAATGGGGATTCCGGTCCCCAAACAAAGATTTCATGCCTCGAAACGAACATTTCAGTCCTCAAAATGAAGATTTTGGCCCTCAAAACAGGGCCTTGGACCTTGACAATAGGTTTTGTGCCCTCAAGGGATCCGTTCCCACTAAAAACTGAGGCGTGGCAGCCTACAAACGGGTCTGAGAAGGCACAATATGAGGATTTGGGCCCTCAAAATGACTATTTGGACCCTCCAAATGAGGATTTGGACACCCAAAGTCCGACTTTGGGCCCTCCAAATGTCTCTTTGGACCTTCAAAGTGAGGCTAAGGGCTCTCAAAATTACTATTTGGACACTCAAAATGAGGCTCTGGGCCCTCAAAATGGGGATTCCGGTCCCTAAACAAAGATTTCGTGCCTCGAAACGAACATTTCAGTCCTCAAAATGAAGATTTTGGCCCTCAAAACAGGGCCTTGGACCTTGACAATAGGTTTTGTGCCCTCAAGGGATCCGTTCCCACTAAAAACTGAGGCGTGGCAGCCTACAAACGGGTCTGAGAAGGCACAAAATGAGGCTTTGGACCCTCAAAATGACTATTTGGACCCTGAAAACGAGGCTTTGGAACCTCAAAACGAGCCTTCGCAAACTCCAAATGAGGCTTTGTGCTCAAAAATGAGGTTTTGGACCCTCAAAATGACATCTGGGCTCCTCAAAACGAGGATTTGGATTGTCACAATGAGGCTTTGGGACTTCAAAATGACAATCTGGACCCTCAACATGAGGTTTTGGACCCTCTAAATGACTATTTGAACCTTAAAAAGAGGCTACGGGCCCTCAAAATGACTATTTGGCCCCTCAATATGAGGATTTCGAACCTCAAAATGAGGTTTTGGGCCCTCCAAATGCCTATTTGGACCCTCAAAATGAGGGTATAAACCCTTAAAGTGAGGATTTGGATCCTCAAAATGAGGATTTGGACCCTCAAAATAGGGCTTTGGGCCTTCAAAATTACTGTTTGCTCCCTCAAAATGAGACTACGGGCTCTCCAAATGACTATTTTGGCCCTCAAAATGAGGCTTTGGATCCTCAAAGTAAGGCTTTGGATCCTCAAAGTAAGTGTTTCGACCCTCAAAATAAGGCTCAGAGCCATCCAAATGACTATTTGGACTCACAAAATGAAATTTTGGACCTTCAAAATGAGGATTTGGACCCTCAAAATGAAGCTTTGGGCCCTGAAAATGACTATTGGAGCCTCAAAATGACTATGTGGACCCACTAAATGAGGTCCTGGACCCTCAAAATGAGGCTTTAAGCCCTAAAATAACTATTTGGACCATCAAATTGACTCTTCGCACCCTCAAAATGAATATTTGGGCCCTTCAAATGTGTTTTTGGACTCTCAAAATGATGCCTTTGAGCCTCAAAATGACTATTTGGAGCCTCAAAATGAGGCTTTGGACCCTCAAAATGACTATTTGGACCCTCCAAATGAGGATTTGGACAACCAAAGTCTGACTTTGGGCCCTCCAAATGTCTCTTTGGACCTTCAAAGTGAGGCTAAGGGCTCTCAAAATTACTATTTGGACACTCAAAATGAGGCTCTGGGCCCTCAAAATGGGGATTCCGGTCCCTAAACAAAGATTTCGTGCCTCGAAACGAACATTTCAGTCCTCAAAATGAAGATTTTGGCCCTCAAAACAGGGCTATGGACCTTGACAATAGGTTTTGTGCCCTCAAGGGATCCGTTCCCACTAAAAACTGAGGCGTGGCAGCCTACAAACGGGTCTGAGAAGGCACAATATGAGGATTTGGGCCCTCAAAATGACTATTTGGACCCTCCAAATGAGGATTTGGACACCCAAAGTCCGACTTTGGGCCCTCCAAATGTCTCTTTGGACCTTCAAAGTGAGGCTAAGGGCTCTCAAAATTACTATTTGGACACTCAAAATGAGGCTCTGGGCCCTCAAAATGGGGATTCCGGTCCCTAAACAAAGATTTCGTGCCTCGAAACGAACATTTCAGTCCTCAAAATGAAGATTTTGGCCCTCAAAACAGGGCCTTGGACCTTGACAATAGGTTTTGTGCCCTCAAGGGATCCGTTCCCACTAAAAACTGAGGCGTGGCAGCCTACAAACGGGTCTGAGAAGGCACAAAATGAGGCTTTGGACCCTCAAAATGACTATTTGGACCCTGAAAACGAGGCTTTGGAACCTCAAAACGAGCCTTCGCAAACTCCAAATGAGGCTTTGTGCTCAAAAATGAGGTTTTGGACCCTCAAAATGACATCTGGGCTCCTCAAAACGAGGATTTGGATTGTCACAATGAGGCTTTGGGACTTCAAAATGACAATCTGGACCCTCAACATGAGGTTTTGGACCCTCTAAATGACTATTTGAACCTTAAAAAGAGGCTACGGGCCCTCAAAATGACTATTTGGCCCCTCAATATGAGGATTTCGAACCTCAAAATGAGGTTTTGGGCCCTCCAAATGCCTATTTGGACCCTCAAAATGAGGGTCCAAACCCTTAAAGTGAGGATTTGGATCCTCAAAATGAGGATTTGGACCCTCAAAATAGGGCTTTGGGCCTTCAAAATTACTGTTTGCTCCCTCAAAATGAGACTACGGGCTCTCCAAATGACTATTTTGGCCCTCCAAATGAGGCTTTGGGTCCTCAAAGTAAGTGTTTCGACCCTCAAAATAAGGCTCAGAGCCATCCAAATGACTATTTGGACTCACAAAATGAAATTTTGGACCTTCAAAATGAGGATTTGGACCCTCAAAATGAAGCTTTGGGCCCTGAAAATGACTATTGGAGCCTCAAAATGACTATGTGGACCCTCTAAATGAGGTCCTGGACCCTCAAAATGAGGCTTTAAGCCCTAAAATAACTATTTGGACCATCAAATTGACTCTTCGCACCCTCAAAATGAATATTTGGGCCTTTCAAATGTGTTTTTGGACTCTCAAAATGACGCCTTGGAGCCTCAAAATGACTATTTGGAGCCTCAAAATGAGGCTTTGGACCCTCAAAATGACTATTTGGACCCTCCAAATGAGGATTTGGACAACCAAAGTCTGACTTTGGGCCCTCCAAATGTCTCTTTGGACCTTCAAAGTGAGGCTAAGGGCTCTCAAAATTACTATTTGGACACTCAAAATGAGGCTCTGGGCCCTCAAAATGGGGATTCCGGTCCCTAAACAAAGATTTCGTGCCTCGAAACGAACATTTCAGTCCTCAAAATGAAGATTTTGGCCCTCAAAACAGGGCCATGGACCTTGACAATAGGTTTTGTGCCCTCAAGGGATCCGTTCCCACTAAAAACTGAGGCGTGGCAGCCTACAAACGGGTCTGAGAAGGCACAATATGAGGATTTGGGCCCTCAAAATGACTATTTGGACCCTCCAAATGAGGATTTGGACACCCAAAGTCCGACTTTGGGCCCTCCAAATGTCTCTTTGGACCTTCAAAGTGAGGCTAAGGGCTCTCAAAATTACTATTTGGACACTCAAAATGAGGCTCTGGGCCCTCAAAATGGGGATTCCGGTCCCTAAACAAAGATTTCGTGCCTCGAAACAAACATTTCAGTCTTCAAAATGAAGATTTTGGCCCTCAAAACAGGGCCTTGGACCTTGACAATAGGTTTTGTGCCCTCAAGGGATCCGTTCCCACTAAAAACTGAGGCGTGGCAGCCTACAAACGGGTCTGAGAAGGCACAAAATGAGGCTTTGGACCCTCAAAATGACTATTTGGACCCTGAAAACGAGGCTTTGGAACCTCAAAACGAGCCTTCGCAAACTCCAAATGAGGCTTTGTGCTCAAAAATGAGGTTTTGGACCCTCAAAATGACATCTGGGCTCCTCAAAACGAGGATTTGGATTGTCACAATGAGGCTTTGGGACTTCAAAATGACAATCTGGACCCTCAACATGAGGTTTTGGACCCTCTAAATGACTATTTGAACCTTAAAAAGAGGCTACGGGCCCTCAAAATGACTATTTGGCCCCTCAATATGAGGATTTCGAACCTCAAAATGAGGTTTTGGGCCCTCCAAATGCCTATTTGGACCCTCAAAATGAGGGTCCAAACCCTTAAAGTGAGGATTTGGATCCTCAAAATGAGGATTTGGACCCTCAAAATAGGGCTTTGGGCCTTCAAAATTACTGTTTGCTCCCTCAAAATGAGACTACGGGCTCTCCAAATGACTATTTTGGCCCTCCAAATGAGGCTTTGGGTCCTCAAAGTAAGTGTTTCGACCCTCAAAATAAGGCTCAGAGCCATCCAAATGACTATTTGGACTCACAAAATGAAATTTTGGACCTTCAAAATGAGGATTTGGACCCTCAAAATGAAGCTTTGGGCCCTGAAAATGACTATTGGAGCCTCAAAATGACTATGTGGACCCTCTAAATGAGGTCCTGGACCCTCAAAATGAGGCTTTAAGCCCTAAAATAACTATTTGGACCATCAAATTGACTCTTCGCACCCTCAAAATGAATATTTGGGCCTTTCAAATGTGTTTTTGGACTCTCAAAATGACGCCTTGGAGCCTCAAAATGACTATTTGGAGCCTCAAAATGAGGCTTTGGACCCTCAAAATGACTATTTGGACCCTCCAAATGAGGATTTGGACAACCAAAGTCTGACTTTGGGCCCTCCAAATGTCTCTTTGGACCTTCAAAGTGAGGCTAAGGGCTCTCAAAATTACTATTTGGACACTCAAAATGAGGCTCTGGGCCCTCAAAATGGGGATTCCGGTCCCTAAACAAAGATTTCGTGCCTCAAAACGAACATTTCAGTCCTCAAAATGAAGATTTTGGCCCTCAAAACAGGGCCATGGACCTTGACAATAGGTTTTGTGCCCTCAAGGGATCCGTTCCCACTAAAAACTGAGGCGTGGCAGCCTACAAACGGGTCTGAGAAGGCACAATATGAGGATTTGGGCCCTCAAAATGACTATTTGGACCCTCCAAATGAGGATTTGGACACCCAAAGTCTGACTTTGGGCCCTCCAAATGTCTCTTTGGACCTTCAAAGTGAGGCTAAGGGCTCTCAAAATTACTATTTGGACACTCAAAATGAGGCTCTGGGCCCTCAAAATGGGGATTCCGGTCCCTAAACAAAGATTTCGTGCCTCGAAACGAACATTTCAGTCCTCAAAATGAAGATTTTGGCCCTCAAAACAGGGCCTTGGACCTTGACAATAGGTTTTGTGCCCTCAAGGGATCCGTTCCCACTAAAAACTGAGGCGTGGCAGCCTACAAACGGGTCTGAGAAGGCACAAAATGAGGCTTTGGACCCTCAAAATGACTATTTGGACCCTGAAAACGAGGCTTTGGAACCTCAAAACGAGCCTTCGCAAACTCCAAATGAGGCTTTGTGCTCTAAAATGAAGTTTTGGCCCCTCAAAATGACATCTGGGCTCCTCAAAACGAGGATTTGGATTGTCACAATGAGGCTTTGGGACTTCAAAATGACAATCTGGACCCTCAACATGAGGTTTTGGACCCTCTAAATGACTATTTGAACCTTAAAAAGAGGCTACGGGCCCTCAAAATGACTATTTGGCCCCTCAATATGAGGATTTCGAACCTCAAAATGAGGTTTTGGGCCCTCCAAATGCCTATTTGGACCCTCAAAATGAGGGTCCAAACCCTTAAAGTGAGGATTTGGATCCTCAAAATGAGGATTTGGACCCTCAAAATAGGGCTTTGGGCCTTCAAAATTACTGTTTGCTCCCTCAAAATGAGACTACGGGCTCTCCAAATGACTATTTTGGCCCTCCAAATGAGGCTTTGGGTCCTCAAAGTAAGTGTTTCGACCCTCAAAATAAGGCTCAGAGCCATCCAAATGACTATTTGGACTCACAAAATGAAATTTTGGACCTTCAAAATGAGGATTTGGACCCTCAAAATGAAGCTTTGGGCCCTGAAAATGAGTATTGGAGCCTCAAAATGACTATGTGGACCCTCTAAATGAGGTCCTGGACCCTCAAAATGAGGCTTTAAGCCCTAAAATAACTATTTGGACCATCAAATTGACTCTTCGCACCCTCAAAATGAATATTTGGGCCTTTCAAATGTGTTTTTGGACTCTCAAAATGACGCCTTGGAGCCTCAAAATGACTATTTGGAGCCTCAAAATGAGGCTTTGGACCCTCAAAATGACTATTTGGACCCTCCAAATGAGGATTTGGACAACCAAAGTCTGACTTTGGGCCCTCCAAATGTCTCTTTGGACCTTCAAAGTGAGGCTAAGGGCTCTCAAAATTACTATTTGGACACTCAAAATGAGGCTCTGGGCCCTCAAAATGGGGATTCCGGTCCCCAAACAAAGATTTCGTGCCTCGAAACAAACATTTCAGTCTTCAAAATGAAGATTTTGGCCCTCAAAACAGGGCCTTGGACCTTGACAATAGGTTTTGTGCCCTCAAGGGATCCGTTCCCACTAAAAACTGAGGCGTGGCAGCCTACAAACGGGTCTGAGAAGGCACAAAATGAGGCTTTGGACCCTCAAAATGACTATTTGGACCCTGAAAACGAGGCTTTGGAACCTCAGAATGACCGTTTGGACGCTCAAAAAGACTGTTTGGACCCTTAAAATGCCTGTTTGGACCCTCAAAATAAGGATTTGGAACCTCAAAACGAGCCTTCGCAAACTCCAAATGAGGCTTTGGGCTCTAAAATGACGTTTTGGACCCTCAAAATGACATCTGGGCTCCTCAAAACGAGGATTTGGATTGTCACAATGAGGCTTTGGGTCTTCAAAATGACAATCTGGACCCTCAACATGAGGTTTGGGACCCTCTAAATGACTATTTGAACCTTAAAAAGAGGCTACGGGCCCTCAAAATGACTATTTGGCCCCTCAATACGAGACTTTTGGCCCTCCAAAAGAAGCTTTGAACCTTTATTAAGTTTTGGACCCTCAATAGGAGGCTTTGGGCCCTAAAATGACTACTTGGACCCAGAAAATCCAATTTTGGACGGTCAAAATATTGTTTTGGAGTCTCAAAATGAGGCTTTGTACCCTCAAAATGACTATTTGGATCCTCAATATGACAATTTGGACCCTCAAAGCAGCACCAAGAGACTGTGTCAGGGGGATAGGAATTTATTTCCTTTTTCTTGAATGAACTGTTGGTGGAGCCCTGCTAGTGCTGCCGGCGGGGTGGCCTCTTGCAGGGCTGGGGAGAGTCCTCGGGGCTGTCGGCCCTCCTCTTTGGGGGGTGCCGGGGCCCCCCCCGTGAGCAGTCCCTGCCCTGTCCAGGAGCAGAGGAGCTGCGGCTGCAGCCCAGGGCAGAGGGACCTGCCGCTGCTGCCTCCCCCGGCTCCTCCTGGGGCTGCTCCTGTTCTGCAGGGACGGGCACAGATGGGGTGCACCTGGGACCCCTGCGGAGGGTGACCTCCAATGTTCTGGCTTCCTCCTCCGTGTCCGAGCCTGCCGGGCTGCTGGAGGAGACCACGTGTGGGGCGGGAGTCCCCCCCCGGGAGATGGTGGGGCTGGGGCTAGCTGCAGGGCTGTTGTCCTCCCCAGCAGCGTAGAAGCGCAGCAGCCTCCGGGCCTCCTCACTGCACCGGTGCACGATGACATTGATGAGGCCATGGACCAGCGGTGCTGTATGTTCCTCGAGGCCAGGCTGCATGCGCTGGACCATGGCCACCCTATCCAGCCCGTAGCAACACAGGGCGTGCAAGATCAGCTTTTCTGCTGCCATTGCCAGCCACCACTGTTCCTCATATATTGCCTCCAGCTCCCGGCGTAGCCAGGGCAGCATGGGCTCAAGGAGGTGCTGGTGTCGCTGGAAAAGTGCCGCCCAGACCTCAGGCAGGAGGCCACCCACGGTAGCCCCGGCTTCTGTCCCCGCAGTCCGCTGCTCTTCCAGGAACAGCATCCCCTGCGGAGAGGATGGAGGGGGTGCCGTGGAGCGACGGGGGCTGCTGTTGGCCAGGCGGCCAGGAGCTCTGCCTGCCTGGCTGCTGGCGACTAATGGCTGTGCGGGGGGCGTGATGACATGCTCTAGGTAGTCATCTGTTCCCCGCACAGAGAACTTGATCTTCTCCATCAGTCCTCTGCAGAGTGGGCAATTTGATGTCCTTCTTGCCCAGCGCAGGATGCAGCCCAGGCAGAACTGGTGTTGGCACGGCTGCACAAAGGCGACGCTCTTCCGAGACTGGTGGCAGATAGGGCAGCTCCACTCTGTCTCTGTGTCCGTGTTTGTGCTCTGCGTCGGGTTTGGGAGAGCTGAGGATGAGGATCTGCTCCCCATCGCTGGCGCCGGCACTGCCAAAAGGTGTTGTGTTCAGTAAAACGGAGAGAGGCCATGGTCACTCGCTGTCCCAGGGAGGGGAAGGGAGGGGAGGAAGAAATGCCCAGGCCCCTCAGGAAGGAGGAGCTCCTCAAGCCCCATCGCCTGCCCCACGGCCATGCCCAGGGCTTGTTTCCCCACAGAGCTTACCTCTGCTGCTGCAAGTGTACCCCCGGTGCTTGGCTGCCTGAACAAGGCAGGGCCGGGGAAACACAGGGGATGGCTCCGGGACAGGCACTGAGACCTGCCGATGGCAGCCCCCGAAGCACCAGCCAGCACCAGGAAAAGCTTCGCTCAATCCTCCAGACCTCGCAGGCACGCTCGGCAGGAGCCCAGGCACGAGCCAGGCTAGGCCAGGCTGTGCCGGCGCCCGAAGATAAGCAGCGAGAAACGCGAGGTCACGGTCCATCACTCACTGACATCACAGTCCACTGCTCAGCGATGTCACCCTCCACCACTTGGTGATGTCACAGCGGGCCTTCCACCCCCACAGGCGATTTGCATCAGGAGAAAAAAGAAAATATTGCTTATTTTTTCATTTTCTACATTTCAGTGCTGCTCTAGCTTAGTCACCTGCAACACGTGTCCCTGACCGTGTGTCTCGTCCCCACTCCTGACGCCTTGCACAGAGGTCTCCTGTGAGGGGGAGCGTGGTGGGCCCACTCATGGTAGACTGCCCACGGCTGGATGATGCCTCCCCCACCTGGCTGCCTTTCCATGTGGAATGCCGGGATTTGCAGGGAGGCCCTGGGTGGTCAGTGGCCAGCCCTGGATGCGTCCCACCCTGGTGGGTGACCAAACAGGATGTGTGGCCTATTAGATATGCCTTAAACAAAATGCTTTTGCAAGTCGGTGTGAAAAGGGAAACGGCAAGCTTTGCGGAGGCAGGGCAGTGCCATCTCCTACCTTAGATCCCCCATTTTGACTTAAGACGCATGCGCAAGGAAAAGGTCACATCGCGCTCACAGCCGTAGGTGGGGTAAATCGACCACCGGGACACCCCCAACCCCAGACTCATTTCAAGAACATTCTACGTACTCAAAAGGTACTCGTCTTGAGAACGTTCCAAGTGCCCCAAGTGAATAGTACGCCTGCGTGTCAGGAGTCCGCCTGAAAAGAGGATCCTGGGAAGAAAGAGACTATAAAAGATGCCAGGACAGACTGGGCGAAGGCGCCCCACCACCCAGGAACCATGAACCAGACACTACGCAGGATAAGACATCGCTGGAACCTAGGGTGGTGATATGTCTCTTTCTTTTCTATTTCTCCTTTTCTCTTGTTGATTCTTACCCTTCCTTCTTTTTCCTTTCACCTGGTTTTTGGGAATTATGTAACTATAGAGGTCGTCAGGGATATTCCATCCCTTTTGTCTGCAACCAATAAAGGATTTTCTATTGAATCTCCTGAAAACCTGGGGCAGGGGCAGAGAAAGGGGCAGAAGCCAGAGTCAGGCCAGTTGCTGGGCCTGGGGCAGAGGCATGGCCTCTGCACAGGCTGAGGGGACTTCAAGTCTGGGGAGAGGAGACACTTGCCACCGCCCGCGTGTTGTGCCTCCTTTGTGCCGGCGCGGTGGAGGGAGCCCGGCGGTCTCTGCTGGTCTCTCACTGCTGACTTCATTTCAGCTGCTGCTCTGCGCTGACATTAAAACAGAGGAGTTTGCTGCCCTGTACAAGGCCCAGAGGTACCTGAGGCAACCAAGCCTGGTGATGCTCTCGCTGGTGCTCCACGCTTGCGACGACACCTGAGACGGTGAGCAGGGTGTGGTCAAGTGAAGCCCTGTTGGCAGCCGGGGCCGGGGAGTGGGTGATGCGGTGGCTTGGCCTTGGCTGGCAGTCAGGAGGTGGGGTGACAGCTCCAATCACCCTCCCTGCTATGGAGGGGCCTGCTGGGTGCCTGGGGAGCCCTCCAGGCACAGAGGGTTACTAACCCATCTGCCCTTCGGGCCGGTCGCAAAAGGGGGTGGCTGAGCAGGGGACACTGCTCTCCTGCCCTCCCTTCCCTTCCTCGTCCTCTCCCCCCATCCCCATCAGTGGCCACTACCTGCCAGGAGGCTGCTGCAGTGACTCCTGTGCCACCGGCTGGGAAGCCGGACGGGAGGCTGGTGCTCAGCGACCAGTGCGTTTTTGCCAGGGTGGGCTTTCACCGCTTCACAGTGAGGAAACCGTGTCTTTCATACAGGCAAGAAAAATACCGATCCTGCTGCCAGACATCATGGAGACCCTGCAGCATGCCAACACTGATGTCAAGATGAAGGCCCTGGTATTCCTCAGGAACACGATGTGTCATGTGAAGCGGGAGGAGGCCAGCGTCATTGCTCTGCAGCTGGCGGAAAAGCTCCTGCTCCTCTTTGATGATGTAAGGCTGCCATGGGAGCCTGAGCCCTACAGATGGGCGCTCTGCAAAGACAGCTGCCCTTTAGCCCAGCCCTGTGGGCAGCACTCAGGCAGGGCTCCCCTCCTCGCTCCTCTTGTGCAGCCTTTCAGGGCTCTGGGGCCGTTCAGCTGCAGCTACGGATATGGCCCACAGCCCCCATGTTCAGGATCTGACCCCAGAGCATCTCCCCTCACATCAGCCACGCAAACGCCGATGCATCCATGCATTCTCGCAGGAGCGGAAGTCGTCTCCAGCTTGCTTTTGGCAACAAAGTGCCAGAAGGCCGATGGGTAAAATACAGTACGAGGGCTATGGTTTTGCTTCTCAAGTCTACCTACTCCTGATGTCATCCACAGTGATAACGGATAGCACTTCTCCTGTGTAGGAAGTGCAAGAATGGGCAACAAAAGAAGAAATTCAATGGGTATAATGAGCATTTGGACCCTCAAAATGACTCTTTGGACCCTCACAATAAGGCTACGGGCCCTCAAAATGACTACTTGGGCCACCAAAATGAGACTATTTAGATGCTAAAAATGAGGTTTTGGAAGATCAAAGTGAGATTTTGGGCCCTCAAAATGAGGAATTATGCCCTCAAAATAGAACTTTCAGACTTCAAAATGAGGCTTTGGACCCTCAAAAAGGAGGTTTGGGCCCTCAAAATGAAGATTTCGATGCTCAAAATGAAGATTTTGACCATCAAAATGAAGATTTCAGTCCTCAGAATGAAGATTTCAGTCCTCAAAATGAAGATTTTGGCCCTCAAAACAGGCCCTTGGCCCTTAACAATAGGTTTTGTGACCTCAAGGGATCCGTTGCCACGAAAAACGGAGGAGTGGCAGCCTAAAAACACGGGTCTGCGGAGTCGCAAAATGAGTTTTGGACCCTCAAAATGAGTATTTGGACCCTCAAAACAAGACATCAGACCCTCAAAATGAAGCTTTGGACCCTCAAAATAAGGCCTTGGGCCCTAAACATGAAGTTTTGGATGCTCAAATTGCCATCTGGGGTCCTCAAAATGAGTTTCGGACCGTCAAAACGAGGCTCTGGGACTTCTAAATGACAATTTGGACCATCAAAATGACTTTGCACCCTCAAAATAAATATTTGCGCCTTTAAAATGTGGTTTTGGTCTCTCAAAATGAGGTTTTGGAGGCTCAAAATGACAATTTGGACCCTCAAAATGAGGCTACGGGCCCTCAAAAAGAATATTTGGCTATCAAAATGAGACTACGGGCTCTCCAACTGACTATTTTGGCCCTCAAAATGAAGCTTTGGACCCTCAAAATGACTGTTTAGACCCTCAAAATGAGGGTCCAAACCCTTAAAGTGAGGATTTGGATCCTCAAAATGAGGATTTGGACCCTCAAAATAGGGCTTTGGGCCTTCAAAATTACTGTTTGGACCTTCAAAATGAGACTACGGGCTCTCCAAATGACTATTTTGGCCCTCAAAATGAGGCTTTGGACCCTCAAAATAAGTATTTGGACCCTCAAATAGAGGCTCAGAGCCATCCAAATGACTATTTGGACTCACAAAATGAAATTCAGGACCCTCAAAATGAGGCTTTGGACCCTCAAAATGAGGCTTTGGAATCTTTAATGAGGCTTTGGACCCTGAAAATAAGTATTGGGACCCTCAAAATGACTATGTGGACCCTCTAAATGAGGTTTTGGACCCTCAAAATGAGGCTTCGGGGTTTAAAATGACTATTTGGACCCACAAAATCAAAATCTGGATGGTCAAAACTTTGTTTTGGAACCTCAAAATGAGGCTTTGTACCCTCAAATGACTATTTGGATCTTCAATATGAGGATTTGGGCCCTCAAAATGACTATTTGGACCCTCCAAATGAGGATTTGGACACCCAAAGTCCGACTTTGGGCCCTCCAAATGTCTCTTTGGACCTTCAAAGTGAGGCTAAGGGCTCTCAAAATTACTATTTGGACACTCAAAATGAGGCTCTGGGCCCTCAAAATGGGGATTCCGGTCCCTAAACAAAGATTTCGTGCCTCGAAACGAACATTTCAGTCCTCAAAATGAAGATTTTGGCCCTCAAAACAGGGCCTTGGACCTTGACAATAGGTTTTGTGCCCTCAAGGGATCCGTTCCCACTAAAAACTGAGGCGTGGCAGCCTACAAATGGGTCTGAGAAGGCACAAAATGAGGCTTTGGACCCTCAAAATGCCTATTTGGACCCTGAAAATGAGGCTTTGGAACCTCAGAATGAACCGTTTGGACCCTCAAAATGCCTGTTTGGACCCTCAAAATAAGGATTTGGAACCTCAAAACGAGCCTTCGCAAACTCCAAATGAGGCTTTGGGCTCTAAAATGAAGTTTTGGACCCTCAAAATGACATCTGGGGCTCCTCAAAACGAGGATTTGGATTGTCACAATGAGGCTTTGGGACTTCAAAATGACAATCTGGACCCTCAACATGAGGTTTTGGACCCTCTAAATGACTATTTGAACCTTAAAAAAGAGACTACGGGCCCTCAAAATGACTATTTGGCCCCTCAATATGAGGATTTCGAACCTCAAAATGAGGTTTTGGGCCCTCCAAATGCCTATTTGGACCCTCAAAATGACGGTCCAAACCCTTAAAGTGAGGATTTGGATCCTCAAAATGAGGATTTGGACCCTCAAAATAGGGCTTTGGGCCTTCAAAATTACTGTTTGGTCCCTCAAAAGGAGACTACGGGCTCTCCAAATGACTATTTTGGCCCTCCAAATGAGGCTTTGGATCCTCAAAGTAAGTGTTTCGACCCTCAAAATAAGGCTCAGAGCCATCCAAATGACTATTTGGACTCACAAAATGACATTTTGGACCTTCAAATGAGGATTTGGACCCTCAAAATGAAGCTTTGGGCCCTGAAAATGACTATTGGAGCCTCAAAATAACTATGTGGACCCTCTAAATGAGGTCCTGGACCCTCAAAATGAGGCTTTAAGCCCTAAAATAACTATTTGGACCATCAAATTGACTCTTCGCACCCTCAAAATGAATATTTGGGCCTTTCAAATGTGTTTTTGGACTCTCAAAATGATGCCTTGGAGCCTCAAAATGACTATTTGGAGCCTCAAAATGAGGCTTTGGACCCTCAAAATGACTATTTGGACCCTCCAAATGAGGATTTGGACAACCAAAGTCTGACTTTGGGCCCTCCAAATGTCTCTTTGGACCTTCAAAGTGAGGCTAAGGGCTCTCAAAATTACTATTTGGACACTCAAAATGAGGCTCTGGGCCCTCAAAATGGGGATTCCGGTCCCCAAACAAAGATTTCGTGCCTCGAAACGAACATTTCAGTCCTCAAAATGAAGATTTTGGCCCTCAAAACAGGGCCTTGGACCTTGACAATAGGTTTTTGTGCCCTCAAGGATCCGTTCCCACTAAAAACTGAGGCGTGGCAGCCTACAAACGGGTCTGAGAAGGCACAATATGAGGCTTTGGGCCCTCAAATGACTATTTGGACCCTGAAAACGAGGCTTTGGAACCTCAAAACGAGCCTTCGCAAACTCCAAATGAGGCTTTGTGCTCAAAAATGAGGTTTTGGACCCTCAAAATGACATCTGGGCTCCTCAAAACGAGGATTTGGATTGTCACAATGAGGCTTTGGGACTTCAAAATGACAATCTGGACCCTCAACATGAGGTTTTGGACCCTCTAAATGACTATTTGAACCTTAAAAAGAGGCTATGGGCCCTCAAAATGACTATTTGGCCCCTCAATATGAGGATTTCGAACCTCAAAATGAGGTTTTGGGCCCTCCAAATGCCTATTTGGACCCTCAAAATGAGGGTATAAACCCTTAAAGTGAGGATTTGGATCCTCAAAATGAGGATTTGGACCCTCAAAATAGGGCTTTGGGCCTTCAAAATTACTGTTTGCTCCCTCAAAATGAGACTACGGGCTCTCCAAATGACTATTTTGGCCCTCAAATGAGGCTTTGGATCCTCAAAGTAAGTGTTTCGACCCTCAAAATAAGGCTCAGAGCCATCCAAATGACTATTTGGACTCACAAAATGACATTTTGGACCTTCAAAATGAGGATTTGGACCCTCAAAATGAAGCTTTGGGCCCTGAAAATGACTATTGGAGCCTCAAAATGACTATGTGGACCCACTAAATGAGGTCCTGGACCCTCAAATGAGGCTTTAAGCCCTAAAATAACTATTTGGACCATCAAATTGACTCTTCGCACCCTCAAAATGAATATTTGGCCCCTTCAAATGTGTTTTTGGACTCTCAAAATGATGCCTTGGAGCCTCAAAATGACTATTTGGAGCCTCAAAATGACTATTTGGAGCCTCAAAATGAGGCTTTGGACCTCAAAATGACTATTTGGACCCTCCAAATGAGGATTTGGACAACCAAAGTCTGACTTTGGGCCCTCCAAATGTCTCTTTGGACCTTCAAAGTGAGGCTAAGGGCTCTCAAATTACTATTTGGACACTCAAAATGAGGCTCTGGGCCCTCAAAATGGGGATTCCGGTCCCCAAACAAAGATTTCATGCCTCGAAACGAACATTTCAGTCCTCAAAATGAAGATTTTGGCCCTCAAAACAGGGCCTTGGACCTTGACAATAGGTTTTGTGCCCTCAAGGGATCCGTTCCCACTAAAAACTGAGGCGTGGCAGCCTACAAACGGGTCTGAGAAGGCACAATATGAGGATTTGGGCCCTCAAAATGACTATTTGGACCCTCCAAATGAGGATTTGGACACCCAAAGTCCGACTTTGGGCCCTCCAAATGTCTCTTTGGACCTTCAAAGTGAGGCTAAGGGCTCTCAAAATTACTATTTGGACACTCAAAATGAGGCTCTGGGCCCTCAAAATGGGGATTCCGGTCCTAAACAAAGATTTCGTGCCTCGAAACGAACATTTCAGTCCTCAAAATGAAGATTTTGGCCCTCAAAACAGGGCCTTGGACCTTGACAATAGGTTTTGTGCCCTCAAGGGATCCGTTCCCACTAAAAACTGAGGCGTGGCAGCCTACAAACGGGTCTGAGAAGGCACAAAATGAGGCTTTGGACCCTCAAAATGACTATTTGGACCCTGAAAACGAGGCTTTGGAACCTCAAAACGAGCCTTCGCAAACTCCAAATGAGGCTTTGTGCTCAAAAATGAGGTTTTGGACCCTCAAAATGACATCTGGGCTCCTCAAAACGAGGATTTGGATTGTCACAATGAGGCTTTGGGACTTCAAAATGACAATCTGGACCCTCAACATGAGGTTTTGGACCCTCTAAATGACTATTTGAACCTTAAAAAGAGGCTACGGGCCCTCAAAATGACTATTTGGCCCCTCAATATGAGGATTTCGAACCTCAAAATGAGGTTTTGGGCCCTCCAAATGCCTATTTGGACCCTCAAAATGAGGGTATAAACCCTTAAAGTGAGGATTTGGATCCTCAAAATGAGGATTTGGACCCTCAAAATAGGGCTTTGGGCCTTCAAAATTACTGTTTGCTCCCTCAAAATGAGACTACGGGCTCTCCAAATGACTATTTTGGCCCTCAAAATGAGGCTTTGGATCCTCAAAGTAAGGCTTTGGATCCTCAAAGTAAGTGTTTCGACCCTCAAAATAAGGCTCAGAGCCATCCAAATGACTATTTGGACTCACAAAATGAAATTTTGGACCTTCAAAATGAGGATTTGGACCCTCAAAATGAAGCTTTGGGCCCTGAAAATGACTATTGGAGCCTCAAAATGACTATGTGGACCCACTAAATGAGGTCCTGGACCCTCAAAATGAGGCTTTAAGCCCTAAAATAACTATTTGGACCATCAAATTGACTCTTCGCACCCTCAAAATGAATATTTGGGCCTTTCAAATGTGTTTTTGGACTCTCAAAATGATGCCTTTGAGCCTCAAAATGACTATTTGGAGCCTCAAAATGAGGCTTTGGACCCTCAAAATGACTATTTGGACCCTCCAAATGAGGATTTGGACAACCAAAGTCTGACTTTGGGCCCTCCAAATGTCTCTTTGGACCTTCAAAGTGAGGCTAAGGGCTCTCAAAATTACTATTTGGACACTCAAAATGAGGCTCTGGGCCCTCAAAATGGGGATTCCGGTCCCTAAACAAAGATTTCGTGCCTCGAAACGAACATTTCAGTCCTCAAAATGAAGATTTTGGCCCTCAAAACAGGGCCATGGACCTTGACAATAGGTTTTGTGCCCTCAAGGGATCCGTTCCCACTAAAAACTGAGGCGTGGCAGCCTACAAACGGGTCTGAGAAGGCACAATATGAGGATTTGGGCCTCAAAATGACTATTTGGACCCTCCAAATGAGGATTTGGACACCCAAAGTCCGACTTTGGGCCCTCCAAATGTCTCTTTGGACCTTCAAAGTGAGGCTAAGGGCTCTCAAAATTACTATTTGGACACTCAAAATGAGGCTCTGGGCCCTCAAAATGGGATTCCGGTCCCTAAACAAAGATTTCGTGCCTCGAAACGAACATTTCAGTCCTCAAAATGAAGATTTTGGCCCTCAAAACAGGGCCTTGGACCTTGACAATAGGTTTTGTGCCCTCAAGGGATCCGTTCCCACTAAAAACTGAGGCGTGGCAGCCTACAAACGGGTCTGAGAAGGCACAAAATGAGGCTTTGGACCCTCAAAATGACTATTTGGACCCTGGAAAACGAGGCTTTGGAACCTCAAAACGAGCCTTCGCAAACTCCAAATGAGGCTTTGTGCTCAAAAATGAGGTTTTGGACCCTCAAAATGACATCTGGGCTCCTCAAAACGAGGATTTGGATTGTCACAATGAGGCTTTGGGACTTCAAAATGACAATCTGGACCCTCAACATGAGGTTTTGGACCCTCTAAATGACTATTTGAACCTTAAAAAGAGGCTACGGGCCCTCAAAATGACTATTTGGCCCCTCAATATGAGGATTTCGAACCTCAAAATGAGGTTTTGGGCCCTCCAAATGCCTATTTGGACCCTCAAAATGACGGTCCAAACCCTTAAAGTGAGGATTTGGATCCTCAAAATGAGGATTTGGACCCTCAAAATAGGGCTTTGGGCCTTCAAAATTACTGTTTGCTCCCTCAAAATGAGACTACGGGCTCTCCAAATGACTATTTTGGCCCTCAAAATGAGGCTTTGGATCCTCAAAGTAAGGCTTTGGATCCTCAAAGTAAGTGTTTCGACCCTCAAAATAAGGCTCAGAGCCATCCAAATGACTATTTGGACT
This sequence comes from Gavia stellata, assembly GCF_030936135.1. NCBI lineage: Eukaryota > Metazoa > Chordata > Aves > Gaviiformes > Gaviidae > Gavia > Gavia stellata. The sequence continues at coordinate 71,301 of NW_026776877.1, forward strand.
CACAAAATGAAATTTTGGACCTTCAAATGAGGATTTGGACCCTCAAAATGAAGCTTTGGGCCCTGAAAATGACTATTGGAGCCTCAAAATGACTATGTTGACTCTCTAAATGAGGTCCTGGACCCTCAAAATGAGGCTTTAAGCCCTAAAATAACTATTTGGACCATCAAATTGACTCTTCGCACCCTCAAAATGAATATTTGGGCCTTTCAAATGTGTTTTTGGACTCTCAAAATGATGCCTTTGAGCCTCAAAATGACTATTTGGAGCCTCAAAATGAGGCTTTGGACCCTCAAAATGACTATTTGGACCCTCCAAATGAGGATTTGGACAACCAAAGTCTGACTTTGGGCCCTCCAAATGTCTCTTTGGACCTTCAAAGTGAGGCTAAGGGCTCTCAAAATTACTATTTGGACACTCAAAATGAGGCTCTGGGCCCTCAAAATGGGGATTCCGGTCCCTAAACAAAGATTTCGTGCCTCGAAACGAACATTTCAGTCCTCAAAATGAA
>NW_026776878.1:0-74591 GCF_030936135.1 Gavia stellata
TTCCTCATCTCCCACTGGTAACCTCTCAAACGAACCACAAACACTTGGGCTCTGAACTTGTTTAGCCTACTAAAACTTCCATCGTACACTCCCTCTCCTGCTCAATCTGGCCAGAGCTCAACACCGAAATTGCGAACGTCCAGCGATTGCTCCTACACTAAAGGTGCCAGCCCTGAAAGCTCTTGCTGGTCCTCATCTCCCACTGGTAACCTCTCAAGCAAACCACAAACACTTGGGCTCTGAACTTGTTTAGCCTACTAAAACTTCCAACGTACACAGCCTCTCCTGCTCAATCTGGCCAGAGCTCAACACCGAAATTGCGAACGTCCGGCGATTGCTCCTACACTAAAGGTGCCAGCCCTGAAAGCTCTTGCTGGTCCTCATCTCCCACTGGGAACCTCTCAAACGAACCACAAACACTTGGGCTCTGAACTTGTTTAGCCTACTAAAACTTCCAACGTACACAGCCTCTCCTGCTCAATCTGCCCGAAATTCAACACCGAAATTGCGAACGTCCGGCGATTGCTCCTACACTAAAGGTGCCAGCCCTGAAAGCTCTTGCTGGTCCTCATCTCCCACTGGGAACCTCTCAAACGAACCACAAACACTTGGGCTCTGAACTTGTTTAGCCTACGAAAACTTCCAACGTACACAGCCTCTCCTGCTCAATCTGGCCAGAGCTCAACACCGAAATTGCGAACGTCCAGCGATTGCTCCTACACTAAAGGTGCTAGCCCTGAAAGCTCTTGCTGGTCCTCATCTCCCACTGGTAACCTCTCAAACGAACCACAAACACTTGGGCTCTGAACTTGTTTAGCCTACTAAAACTTCCAACGTACACAGCCTCTCCTGCTCAATCTGGCCAGAGCTCAACACCGAAATTGAGAACGTCCGGCGATTGCTCCTACACTAGAGGTGCCAGCCCTGAAAGCTCTTGCTGGTCCTCATCTCCCACTGGTAACCTCTCAAACGAACCACAAACACTTGGGCTCTGAACTTGTTTAGCCTACTAAAACTTCCAACGTACACAGCCTCTCCTGCTCAATCTGGCCAGAGCTCAACACCGAAATTGCGAACGTCCAGCGATTGCTCCTCCACTAAAGGTGCCAGCCCTGAAAGCTCTTGCTGGTCGTCATCTCCCACTGGTAACCTCTCAAACGAACCACAAACACTTGGGCTCTGAACTTGTTTAGCCTACTAAAACTTCCAACGTACACAGCCTCTCCTGCTCAATCTGCCCGAATTTCAACACCGAAATTGCGAACGTCCAGCGATTGCTCCTACACTAAAGGTGCCAGCCCTGAAAGCTCTTGCTGGTCCTCATCTCCCACTGGTAACCTCTCAAACGAACCACAAACACTTGGGCTCTGAACTTGTTTAGCCTACTAAAACTTCCAACGTACACAGCCTCTGCTGCTCAATCTGGCCAGAGCTCAACACCGAAATTGCGAACGTCCGGCGATTGCTCCTACACTAAAGGTGCCAGCCCTGAAAGCTCTTGCTGGTCCTCATCTCCCACTGGGAACCTCTCAAACGAACCACAAACACTTGGGCTCTGAACTTGTTTAGCCTACTAAAACTTCCAACGTACACAGCCTCTCCTGCTCAATCTGCCCGAATTTCAACACCGAAATTGCGAACGTCCAGCGATTGCTCCTACGCTAAAGGTGCCAGCCCTGAAAGCTCTTGCTGGTCCTCATCTCCCACTGGTAACCTCTCAAACGAACCACAAACACTTGGGCTCTGAACTTGTTTAGCCTACGAAAACTTCCAACGTACACAGCCTCTCCAGCTCAATCTGGCCAGAGCTCAACACCGAAATTGCGAACGTCCGGCGATTGCTCCTACACTAAAGGTGCCAGCCCTGAAAGCTCTTGCTGGTCCTCATCTCCCACTGGGAACCTCTCAAACGAACCACAAACACTTGGGCTCTGAACTTGTTTAGCCTACTAAAACTTGCAACGTACACAGCCTCTCCTGCTCAATCTGCCTGAAATTCAACACCGAAATTGCGAACGTCCAGCGATTGCTCCTACACTAAAGGTGCCAGCCCTGAAAGCTCTTGCTGGTCCTCATCTCCCACTGGTAACCTCTCAAACGAACCACAAACACTTGGGCTCTGAACTTGTTTAGCCTACTAAAACTTCCAACGTACACAGCCTCTCCTGCTCAATCTGGCCAATATTCAACACCGAAATTGTGAACGTCCAGGGATTGCTCCTCCACTAAAGGTGCCAGCCCTGAAAGCTCTTGCTGGTCCTCATCTCCCACTGGTAACCTCTCAAACGAACCACAAACACTTGGGCTCTGAACTTGTTTAGCCTACTAAAACTTCCAATGTACACAACCTCTCCTGCTCAATCTGGCCAGAGCTCAACACCGAAATTGCGAACGTCCAGCGATTGCTCCTACACTAAAGGTGCCAGCCCTGAAAGCTCTTGCTGGTCCTCATCTCCCACTGGTAACCTCTCAAACGAACCACAAACACTTGGGCTCTGAACTTGTTTAGCCTACTAAAACTTCCAACGTACACAGCCTCTCCTGCTCAATCTGCCCGAATTTCAACACCGAAATTGCGAACGTCCAGCGATTGCTCCTACACTAAAGGTGCCAGCCCTGAAAGCTCTTGCTGGTCCTCATCTCCCACTGGGAACCTCTCAAACGAACCACAAACACTTGGGCTCTGAACTTGTTTAGCCTACGAAAACTTCCAACGTACACAGCCTCTCCTGCTCAATCTGCCCGAATTTCAACACCGAAATTGCGAACGTCCAGCGATTGCTCCTACACTAAAGGTGCCAGCCCTGAAAGCTCTTGCTGGTCCTCATCTCCCACTGGTAACCTCTCAAACGAACCACAAACACTTGGGCTCTGAACTTGTTTAGCCTACTAAAACTTCCAACGTACACAGCCTCTCCTGCTCAATCTGGCCAGAGCTCAACACCGAAATTGCGAACGTCCAGCGATTGCTCCTCCACTAAAGGTGCCAGCCCTGAAAGCTCTTGCTGGTCCTCATCTCCCACTGGGAACCTCTCAAACGAACCACAAACACTTGGGCTCTGAACTTGTTTAGCCTACGAAAACTTCCAACGTACACAGCCTCTCCTGCTCAATCTGGCCAGAGCTCAACACCGAAATTGCGAACGTCCGGCGATTGCTCCTACACTAAAGGTGCCAGCCCTGAAAGCTCTTGCTGGTCCTCATCTCCCACTGGGAGCCTCTCAAACGAACCACAAACACTTGGGCTCTGAACTTGTTTAGCCTACTAAAACTTCCAACGTACACAGCCTCTCCTGCTCAATCTGGCCAATATTCAACACCGAAATTGCGAACGTCCAGTGATTGCTCCTACACTAAAGGTACCAGCCCTGAAAGCTCTTGCTGGTCCTCATCTCCCACTGGTAACCTCTCAAACGAACCACAAACACTTGGGCTCTGAACTTGTTTAGCCTACGAAAACTTCCAACGTACACAGCCTCTCCTGCTCAATCTGCCCGAAATTCAACACCGAAATTGCGAACGTCCAGCGATTGCTCCTACACTAAAGGTGCCAGCCCTGAAAGCTCTTGCTGGTCCTCATCTCCCACTGGTAACCTCTCAAACGAACCACAAACACTTGGGCTCTGAACTTGTTTAGCCTACTAAAACTTCCAACGTACACAGCCTCTCCTGCTCAATCTGGCCAGAGCTCAACACCGAAATTGCGAACGTCCAGGGATTGCTCCTCCACTAAAGGTGCCAGCCCTGAAAGCTCTTGCTGGTCCTCATCTCCCACTGGTAACCTCTCAAACGAACCACAAACACTTGGGCTCTGAACTTGTTTAGCCTACTAAAACTTCCAACGTACACAACCTCTCCTGCTCAATCTGGCCAGAGCTCAACACCGAAATTGCGAACGTCCAGCGATTGCTCCTACACTAAAGGTGCCAGCCCTGAAAGCTCTTGCTGGTCCTCATCTCCCACTGGTAACCTCTCAAACGAACCACAAACACTTGGGCTCTGAACTTGTTTAGCCTACTAAAACTTCCAACGTACACAGCCTCTCCTGCTCAATCTGCCCGAATTTCAACACCGAAATTGCGAACGTCCAGCGATTGCTCCTCCACTAAAGGTGCCAGCCCTGAAAGCTCTTGCTGGTCCTCATCTCCCACTGGTAACCTCTCAAACGAACCACAAACACTTGGGCTCTGAACTTGTTTAGCCTACTAAAACTTCCAACGTACACAGCCTCTCCTGCTCAATCTGGCCAGAGCTCAACACCGAAATTGCGAACGTCCAGCGATTGCTCCTCCACTAAAGGTGCCAGCCCTGAAAGCTCTTGCTGGTCCTCATCTCCCACTGGTAACCTCTCAAACGAACCACAAACACTTGGGCTCTGAACTTGTTTAGCCTACTAAAACTTCCATCGTACACTCCCTCTCCTGCTCAATCTGGCCAGAGCTCAACACCGAAATTGCGAACGTCCAGCAATTGCTCCTACACTAAAGGTGCCAGCCCTGAAAGCTCTTGCTGGTCCTCATCTCCCACTGGGAACCTCTCAAACGAACCACAAACACTTGGGCTCTGAACTTGTTTAGCCTACTAAAACTTCCAACGTACACAGCCTCTCCTGCTCAATCTGGCCAGAGCTCAACACCGAAATTGCGAACGTCCAGGGATTGCTCCTACACTAAAGGTGCCAGCCCTGAAAGCTCTTGCTGGTCCTCATCTCCCACTGGTAACCTCTCAAACGAACCACAAACACTTGGGCTCTGAACTTGTTTAGCCTACTAAAACTTCCAACGTACACAGCCTCTCCTGCTCAATCTGGCCAGAGCTCAACACCGAAATTGCGAACGTCCAGCGATTGCTCCTCCACTAAAGGTGCCAGCCCTGAAAGCTCTTGCTGGTCCTCATCTCCCACTGGTAACCTCTCAAGCAAACCACAAACACTTGGGCTCTGAACTTGTTTAGCCTACTAAAACTTCCAACGTACACAGCCTCTCCTGCTCAATCTGGCCAGAGCTCAACACCGAAATTGCGAACGTCCGGCGATTGCTCCTACACTAAAGGTGCCAGCCCTGAAAGCTCTTGCTGGTCCTCATCTCCCACTGGTAACCTCTCAAACGAACCACAAACACTTGGGCTCTGAACTTGTTTAGCCTACTAAAACTTCCAACGTACACAACCTCTCCTGCTCAATCTGGCCAGAGCTCAACACCGAAATTGCGAACGTCCAGCGATTGCTCCTACACTAAAGGTGCCAGCCCTGAAAGCTCTTGCTGGTCCTCATCTCCCACTGGGAACCTCTCAAACGAACCACAAACACTTGGGCTCTGAACTTGTTTAGCCTACTAAAACTTCCAACGTACACAGCCTCTCCTGCTCAATCTGCCCGAAATTCAACACCGAAATTGCGAACGTCCAGCAATTGCTCCTACACTAAAGGTGCCAGCCCTGAAAGCTCTTGCTGGTCCTCATCTCCCACTGGTAACCTCTCAAACGAACCACAAACACTTGGGCTCTGAACTTGTTTAGCCTACTAAAACTTCCAACGTACACAGCCTCTCCTGCTCAATCTGGCCAGAGCTCAACACCGAAATTGCGAACGTCCAGCGATTGCTCCTCCACTAAAGGTGCCAGCCCTGAAAGCTCTTGCTGGTCCTCATCTCCCACTGGTAACCTCTCAAGCAAACCACAAACACTTGGGCTCTGAACTTGTTTAGCCTACGAAAACTTCCAACGTACACAGCCTCTCCTGCTCAATCTGGCCAATATTCAACACCGAAATTGCGAACGTCCAGCGATTGCTCCTACACTAAAGGTGCCAGCCCTGAAAGCTCTTGCTGGTCCTCATCTCCCACTGGTAACCTCTCAAACGAACCACAAACACTTGGGCTCTGAACTTGTTTAGCCTACTAAAACTTCCAACGTACACAGCCTCTCCTGCTCAATCTGCCCGAATTTCAACACCGAAATTGCGAACGTCCAGCGATTGCTACTACACTAAAGGTGCCAGCCCTGAAAGCTCTTGCTGGTCCTCATCTCCCACTGGTAACCTCTCAAACGAACCACAAACACTTGGGCTCTGAACTTGTTTAGCCTACTAAAACTTCCAACGTACACAACCTCTCCTGCTCAATCTGGCCAGAGCTCAACACCGAAATTGCGAACGTCCAGCGATTGCTCCTACACTAAAGGTGCCAGCCCTGAAAGCTCTTGCTGGTCCTCATCTCCCACTGGGAACCTCTCAAACGAACCACAAACACTTGGGCTCTGAACTTGTTTAGCCTACTAAAACTTCCAACGTACACAGCCTCTCCTGCTCAATCTGCCCGAAATTCAACACCGAAATTGCGAACGTCCAGCAATTGCTCCTACACTAAAGGTGCCAGCCCTGAAAGCTCTTGCTGGTCCTCATCTCCCACTGGTAACCTCTCAAACGAACCACAAACACTTGGGCTCTGAACTTGTTTAGCCTACTAAAACTTCCAACGTACACAGCCTCTCCTGCTCAATCTGGCCAGAGCTCAACACCGAAATTGCGAACGTCCAGCGATTGCTCCTACACTAAAGGTGCCAGCCCTGAAAGCTCTTGCTGGTCCTCATCTCCCACTGGTAACCTCTCAAGCAAACCACAAACACTTGGGCTCTGAACTTGTTTAGCCTACGAAAACTTCCAACGTACACAGCCTCTCCTGCTCAATCTGGCCAATATTCAACACCGAAATTGCGAACGTCCAGCGATTGCTCCTACACTAAAGGTGCCAGCCCTGAAAGCTCTTGCTGGTCCTCATCTCCCACTGGTAACCTCTCAAATGAACCACAAACACTTGGGCTCTGAACTTGTTTAGCCTACTAAAACTTCCAACGTACACAGCCTCTCCTGCTCAATCTGGCCAGAGCTCAACACCGAAATTGCGAACGTCCGGCGATTGCTCCTACACTAAAGGTGCCAGCCCTGAAAGCTCTTGCTGGTCCTCATCTCCCACTGGTAACCTCTCAAACGAACCACAAACACTTGGGCTCTGAACTTGTTTAGCCTACTAAAACTTCCAACGTACACAGCCTCTCCTGCTCAATCTGGCCAGAGCTCAACACCGAAATTGCGAACGTCCAGCGATTGCTCCTCCACTAAAGGTGCCAGCCCTGAAAGCTCTTGCTGGTCCTCATCTCCCACTAGTAACCTCTCAAACGAACCACAAACACTTGGGCTCTGAACTTGTTTAGCCTACTAAAACTTCCAACGTACACAGCCTCTCCTGCTCAATCTGCCCGAATTTCAACACCGAAATTGCGAACGTCCAGCGATTGCTCCTACACTAAAGGTGCCAGCCCTGAAAGCTCTTGCTGGTCCTCATCTCCCACTGGTAACCTCTCAAACGAACCACAAACACTTGGGCTCTGAACTTGTTTAGCCTACTAAAACTTCCAACGTACACAGCCTCTCCTGCTCAATCTGGCCAGAGCTCAACACCGAAATTGCGAACGTCCAGCGATTGCTCCTCCACTAAAGGTGCCAGCCCTGAAAGCTCTTGCTGGTCCTCATCTCCCACTGGTAACCTCTCAAACGAACCACAAACACTTGGGCTCTGAACTTGTTTAGCCTACTAAAACTTCCAACGTACACAGCCTCTCCTGCTCAATCTGGCCAGAGCTCAACACCGAAATTTCGAACGTCCGGCGATTGCTCCTACACTAAAGGTGCCAGCCCTGAAAGCTCTTGCTGGTCCTCATCTCCCACTGGGAACCTCTCAAACGAACCACAAACACTTGGGCTCTGAACTTGTTTAGCCTACTAAAACTTCCAACGTACACAGCCTCTCCTGCTCAATCTGCCCGAATTTCAACACCGAAATTGCGAACGTCCAGCGATTGCTACTACACTAAAGGTGCCAGCCCTGAAAGCTCTTGCTGGTCCTCATCTCCCACTGGTAACCTCTCAAACGAACCACAAACACTTGGGCTCTGAACTTGTTTAGCCTACTAAAACTTCCAACGTACACAGCCTCTCCTGCTCAATCTGGCCAGAGCTCAACACCGAAATTGCGAACGTCCAGCGATTGCTCCTACACTAAAGGTGCCAGCCCTGAAAGCTCTTGCTGGTCCTCATCTCCCACTGGTAACCTCTCAAACGAACCACAAACACTTGGGCTCTGAACTTGTTTAGCCTACTAAAACTTCCAACGTACACAGCCTCTCCTGCTCAATCTGGCCAGAGCTCAACACCGAAATTGCGAACGTCCAGCGATTGCTCCTCCACTAAAGGTGCCAGCCCTGAAAGCTCTTGCTGGTCCTCATCTCCCACTGGGAACCTCTCAAACGAACCACAAACACTTGGGCTCTGAACTTGTTTAGCCTACTAAAACTTCCAACGTACACAGCCTCTCCTGCTCAATCTGGCCAGAGCTCAACACCGAAATTGCGAACGTCCGGCGATTGCTCCTACACTAAAGGTGCCAGCCCTGAAAGCTCTTGCTGGTCCTCATCTCCCACTGGGAACCTCTCAAACGAACCACAAACACTTGGGCTCTGAACTTGTTTAGCCTACTAAAACTTCCAACGTACACAGCCTCTCCTGCTCAATCTGCCCGAATTTCAACACCGAAATTGCGAACATCCAGCGATTGCTCCTACGCTAAAGGTGCCAGCCCTGAAAGCTCTTGCTGGTCCTCATCTCCCACTGGTAACCTCTCAAACGAACCACAAACACTTGGGCTCTGAACTTGTTTAGCCTACGAAAACTTCCAACGTACACAGCCTCTCCTGCTCAATCTGGCCAGAGCTCAACACCGAAATTGCGAACGTCCAGCGATTGCTCCTACACTAAAGGTGCCAGCCCTGAAAGCTCTTGCTGGTCCTCATCTCCCACTGGTAACCTCTCAAACGAACCACAAACACTTGGGCTCTGAACTTGTTTAGCCTACTAAAACTTCCAACGTACACAGCCTCTCCTGCTCAATCTGGCCAGAGCTCAACACCGAAATTGCGAACGTCCAGCGATTGCTCCTACACTAAAGGTGCCAGCCCTGAAAGCTCTTGCTGGTCCTCATCTCCCACTGGGAACCTCTCAAACGAACCACAAACACTTGGGCTCTGAACTTGTTTAGCCTACTAAAACTTCCAACGTACACAGCCTCTCCTGCTCAATCTGCCCGAAATTCAACACCGAAATTGCGAACGTCCAGCAATTGCTCCTACACTAAAGGTGCCAGCCCTGAAAGCTCTTGCTGGTCCTCATCTCCCACTGGGAACCTCTCAAACGAACCACAAACACTTGGGCTCTGAACTTGTTTAGCCTACTAAAACTTCCAACGTACACAGCCTCTCCTGCTCAATCTGCCCGAAATTCAACACCGAAATTGCGAACGTCCAGCGATTGCTCCTACACTAAAGGTGCCAGCCCTGAAAGCTCTTGCTGGTCCTCATCTCCCACTGGTAACCTCTCAAGCAAACCACAAACACTTGGGCTCTGAACTTGTTTAGCCTACGAAAACTTCCAACGTACACAGCCTCTCCTGCTCAATCTGGCCAGAGCTCAACACCGAAATTGCGAACGTCCAGCGATTGCTCCTACACTAAAGGTGCCAGCCCTGAAAGCTCTTGCTGGTCCTCATCTCCCACTGGGAACCTCTCAAACGAACCACAAACACTTGGGCTCTGAACTTGTTTAGCCTACTAAAACTTCCAACGTACACAGCCTCTCCTGCTCAATCTGGCCAGAGCTCAACACCGAAATTGCGAACGTCCAGCGATTGCTCCTCCACTAAAGGTGCCAGCCCTGAAAGCTCTTGCTGGTCCTCATCTCCCACTGGTAACCTCTCAAACGAACCACAAACACTTGGGCTCTGAACTTGTTTAGCCTACTAAAACTTCCAACGTACACAGCCTCTCCTGCTCAATCTGGCCAGAGCTCAACACCGAAATTGCGAACGTCCAGCGATTGCTCCTCCACTAAAGGTGCCAGCCCTGAAAGCTCTTGCTGGTCCTCATCTCCCACTGGTAACCTCTCAAACGAACCACAAACACTTGGGCTCTGAACTTGTTTAGCCTACGAAAACTTCCAACGTACACAGCCTCTCCTGCTCAATCTGGCCAGAGCTCAACACCGAAATTGCGAACGTCCGGCGATTGCTCCTACACTAAAGGTGCCAGCCCTGAAAGCTCTTGCTGGTCCTCATCTCCCACTGGTAACCTCTCAAACGAACCACAAACACTTGGGCTCTGAACTTGTTTAGCCTACTAAAACTTCCAACGTACACAACCTCTCCTGCTCAATCTGGCCAGAGCTCAACACCGAAATTGCGAACGTCCAGCGATTGCTCCTACACTAAAGGTGCCAGCCCTGAAAGCTCTTGCTGGTCCTCATCTCCCACTGGGAACCTCTCAAACGAACCACAAACACTTGGGCTCTGAACTTGTTTAGCCTACTAAAACTTCCAACGTACACAGCCTCTCCTGCTCAATCTGCCCGAAATTCAACACCGAAATTGCGAACGTCCAGCAATTGCTCCTACACTAAAGGTGCCAGCCCTGAAAGCTCTTGCTGGTCCTCATCTCCCACTGGTAACCTCTCAAACGAACCACAAACACTTGGGCTCTGAACTTGTTTAGCCTACTAAAACTTCCAACGTACACAGCCTCTCCTGCTCAATCTGGCCAGAGCTCAACACCGAAATTGCGAACGTCCAGCGATTGCTCCTCCACTAAAGGTGCCAGCCCTGAAAGCTCTTGCTGGTCCTCATCTCCCACTGGTAACCTCTCAAGCAAACCACAAACACTTGGGCTCTGAACTTGTTTAGCCTACGAAAACTTCCAACGTACACAGCCTCTCCTGCTCAATCTGGCCAATATTCAACACCGAAATTGCGAACGTCCAGCGATTGCTCCTACACTAAAGGTGCCAGCCCTGAAAGCTCTTGCTGGTCCTCATCTCCCACTGGTAACCTCTCAAACGAACCACAAACACTTGGGCTCTGAACTTGTTTAGCCTACTAAAACTTCCAACGTACACAGCCTCTCCTGCTCAATCTGCCCGAATTTCAACACCGAAATTGCGAACGTCCAGCGATTGCTACTACACTAAAGGTGCCAGCCCTGAAAGCTCTTGCTGGTCCTCATCTCCCACTGGTAACCTCTCAAACGAACCACAAACACTTGGGCTCTGAACTTGTTTAGCCTACTAAAACTTCCAACGTACACAACCTCTCCTGCTCAATCTGGCCAGAGCTCAACACCGAAATTGCGAACGTCCAGCGATTGCTCCTACACTAAAGGTGCCAGCCCTGAAAGCTCTTGCTGGTCCTCATCTCCCACTGGGAACCTCTCAAACGAACCACAAACACTTGGGCTCTGAACTTGTTTAGCCTACTAAAACTTCCAACGTACACAGCCTCTCCTGCTCAATCTGCCCGAAATTCAACACCGAAATTGCGAACGTCCAGCAATTGCTCCTACACTAAAGGTGCCAGCCCTGAAAGCTCTTGCTGGTCCTCATCTCCCACTGGTAACCTCTCAAACGAACCACAAACACTTGGGCTCTGAACTTGTTTAGCCTACTAAAACTTCCAACGTACACAGCCTCTCCTGCTCAATCTGGCCAGAGCTCAACACCGAAATTGCGAACGTCCAGCGATTGCTCCTACACTAAAGGTGCCAGCCCTGAAAGCTCTTGCTGGTCCTCATCTCCCACTGGTAACCTCTCAAGCAAACCACAAACACTTGGGCTCTGAACTTGTTTAGCCTACGAAAACTTCCAACGTACACAGCCTCTCCTGCTCAATCTGGCCAATATTCAACACCGAAATTGCGAACGTCCAGCGATTGCTCCTACACTAAAGGTGCCAGCCCTGAAAGCTCTTGCTGGTCCTCATCTCCCACTGGTAACCTCTCAAATGAACCACAAACACTTGGGCTCTGAACTTGTTTAGCCTACTAAAACTTCCAACGTACACAGCCTCTCCTGCTCAATCTGGCCAGAGCTCAACACCGAAATTGCGAACGTCCGGCGATTGCTCCTACACTAAAGGTGCCAGCCCTGAAAGCTCTTGCTGGTCCTCATCTCCCACTGGTAACCTCTCAAACGAACCACAAACACTTGGGCTCTGAACTTGTTTAGCCTACTAAAACTTCCAACGTACACAGCCTCTCCTGCTCAATCTGGCCAGAGCTCAACACCGAAATTGCGAACGTCCAGCGATTGCTCCTCCACTAAAGGTGCCAGCCCTGAAAGCTCTTGCTGGTCCTCATCTCCCACTAGTAACCTCTCAAACGAACCACAAACACTTGGGCTCTGAACTTGTTTAGCCTACTAAAACTTCCAACGTACACAGCCTCTCCTGCTCAATCTGCCCGAATTTCAACACCGAAATTGCGAACGTCCAGCGATTGCTCCTACACTAAAGGTGCCAGCCCTGAAAGCTCTTGCTGGTCCTCATCTCCCACTGGTAACCTCTCAAACGAACCACAAACACTTGGGCTCTGAACTTGTTTAGCCTACTAAAACTTCCAACGTACACAGCCTCTCCTGCTCAATCTGGCCAGAGCTCAACACCGAAATTGCGAACGTCCAGCGATTGCTCCTCCACTAAAGGTGCCAGCCCTGAAAGCTCTTGCTGGTCCTCATCTCCCACTGGTAACCTCTCAAACGAACCACAAACACTTGGGCTCTGAACTTGTTTAGCCTACTAAAACTTCCAACGTACACAGCCTCTCCTGCTCAATCTGGCCAGAGCTCAACACCGAAATTTCGAACGTCCGGCGATTGCTCCTACACTAAAGGTGCCAGCCCTGAAAGCTCTTGCTGGTCCTCATCTCCCACTGGGAACCTCTCAAACGAACCACAAACACTTGGGCTCTGAACTTGTTTAGCCTACTAAAACTTCCAACGTACACAGCCTCTCCTACTCAATCTGCCCGAATTTCAACACCGAAATTGCGAACGTCCAGCGATTGCTACTACACTAAAGGTGCCAGCCCTGAAAGCTCTTGCTGGTCCTCATCTCCCACTGGTAACCTCTCAAACGAACCACAAACACTTGGGCTCTGAACTTGTTTAGCCTACTAAAACTTCCAACGTACACAGCCTCTCCTGCTCAATCTGGCCAGAGCTCAACACCGAAATTGCGAACGTCCAGCGATTGCTCCTACACTAAAGGTGCCAGCCCTGAAAGCTCTTGCTGGTCCTCATCTCCCACTGGTAACCTCTCAAACGAACCACAAACACTTGGGCTCTGAACTTGTTTAGCCTACTAAAACTTCCAACGTACACAGCCTCTCCTGCTCAATCTGGCCAGAGCTCAACACCGAAATTGCGAACGTCCAGCGATTGCTCCTCCACTAAAGGTGCCAGCCCTGAAAGCTCTTGCTGGTCCTCATCTCCCACTGGGAACCTCTCAAACGAACCACAAACACTTGGGCTCTGAACTTGTTTAGCCTACTAAAACTTCCAACGTACACAGCCTCTCCTGCTCAATCTGGCCAGAGCTCAACACCGAAATTGCGAACGTCCGGCGATTGCTCCTACACTAAAGGTGCCAGCCCTGAAAGCTCTTGCTGGTCCTCATCTCCCACTGGGAACCTCTCAAACGAACCACAAACACTTGGGCTCTGAACTTGTTTAGCCTACTAAAACTTCCAACGTACACAGCCTCTCCTGCTCAATCTGCCCGAATTTCAACACCGAAATTGCGAACATCCAGCGATTGCTCCTACGCTAAAGGTGCCAGCCCTGAAAGCTCTTGCTGGTCCTCATCTCCCACTGGTAACCTCTCAAACGAACCACAAACACTTGGGCTCTGAACTTGTTTAGCCTACGAAAACTTCCAACGTACACAGCCTCTCCTGCTCAATCTGGCCAGAGCTCAACACCGAAATTGCGAACGTCCAGCGATTGCTCCTACACTAAAGGTGCCAGCCCTGAAAGCTCTTGCTGGTCCTCATCTCCCACTGGTAACCTCTCAAACGAACCACAAACACTTGGGCTCTGAACTTGTTTAGCCTACTAAAACTTCCAACGTACACAGCCTCTCCTGCTCAATCTGGCCAGAGCTCAACACCGAAATTGCGAACGTCCAGCGATTGCTCCTACACTAAAGGTGCCAGCCCTGAAAGCTCTTGCTGGTCCTCATCTCCCACTGGGAACCTCTCAAACGAACCACAAACACTTGGGCTCTGAACTTGTTTAGCCTACTAAAACTTCCAACGTACACAGCCTCTCCTGCTCAATCTGCCCGAAATACAACACCGAAATTGCGAACGTCCAGCAATTGCTCCTACACTAAAGGTGCCAGCCCTGAAAGCTCTTGCTGGTCCTCATCTCCCACTGGGAACCTCTCAAACGAACCACAAACACTTGGGCTCTGAACTTGTTTAGCCTACTAAAACTTCCAACGTACACAGCCTCTCCTGCTCAATCTGGCCAGAGCTCAACACCGAAATTGCGAACGTCCGGCGATTGCTCCTACACTAAAGGTGCCAGCCCTGAAAGCTCTTGCTGGTCCTCATCTCCCACTGGTAACCTCTCAAACGAACCACAAACACTTGGGCTCTGAACTTGTTTAGCCTACTAAAACTTCCAACGTACACAGCCTCTCCTGCTCAATCTGGCCAGAGCTCAACACCGAAATTGCGAACGTCCAGCGATTGCTCCTCCACTAAAGGTGCCAGCCCTGAAAGCTCTTGCTGGTCCTCATCTCCCACTAGTAACCTCTCAAACGAACCACAAACACTTGGGCTCTGAACTTGTTTAGCCTACTAAAACTTCCAACGTACACAGCCTCTCCTGCTCAATCTGCCCGAATTTCAACACCGAAATTGCGAACGTCCAGCGATTGCTCCTACACTAAAGGTGCCAGCCCTGAAAGCTCTTGCTGGTCCTCATCTCCCACTGGTAACCTCTCAAACGAACCACAAACACTTGGGCTCTGAACTTGTTTAGCCTACTAAAACTTCCAACGTACACAGCCTCTCCTGCTCAATCTGGCCAGAGCTCAACACCGAAATTGCGAACGTCCAGCGATTGCTCCTCCACTAAAGGTGCCAGCCCTGAAAGCTCTTGCTGGTCCTCATCTCCCACTGGTAACCTCTCAAACGAACCACAAACACTTGGGCTCTGAACTTGTTTAGCCTACTAAAACTTCCAACGTACACAGCCTCTCCTGCTCAATCTGGCCAGAGCTCAACACCGAAATTTCGAACGTCCGGCGATTGCTCCTACACTAAAGGTGCCAGCCCTGAAAGCTCTTGCTGGTCCTCATCTCCCACTGGGAACCTCTCAAACGAACCACAAACACTTGGGCTCTGAACTTGTTTAGCCTACTAAAACTTCCAACGTACACAGCCTCTCCTGCTCAATCTGCCCGAAATTCAACACCGAAATTGCGAACGTCCAGCAATTGCTCCTACACTAAAGGTGCCAGCCCTGAAAGCTCTTGCTGGTCCTCATCTCCCACTGGGAACCTCTCAAACGAACCACAAACACTTGGGCTCTGAACTTGTTTAGCCTACTAAAACTTCCAACGTACACAGCCTCTCCTGCTCAATCTGGCCAGAGCTCAACACCGAAATTGCGAACGTCCGGCGATTGCTCCTACACTAAAGGTGCCAGCCCTGAAAGCTCTTGCTGGTCCTCATCTCCCACTGGTAACCTCTCAAACGAACCACAAACACTTGGGCTCTGAACTTGTTTAGCCTACTAAAACTTCCAACGTACACAGCCTCTCCTGCTCAATCTGGCCAGAGCTCAACACCGAAATTGCGAACGTCCAGCGATTGCTCCTCCACTAAAGGTGCCAGCCCTGAAAGCTCTTGCTGGTCCTCATCTCCCACTAGTAACCTCTCAAACGAACCACAAACACTTGGGCTCTGAACTTGTTTAGCCTACTAAAACTTCCAACGTACACAGCCTCTCCTGCTCAATCTGCCCGAATTTCAACACCGAAATTGCGAACGTCCAGCGATTGCTCCTACACTAAAGGTGCCAGCCCTGAAAGCTCTTGCTGGTCCTCATCTCCCACTGGTAACCTCTCAAACGAACCACAAACACTTGGGCTCTGAACTTGTTTAGCCTACTAAAACTTCCAACGTACACAGCCTCTCCTGCTCAATCTGGCCAGAGCTCAACACCGAAATTGCGAACGTCCAGCGATTGCTCCTCCACTAAAGGTGCCAGCCCTGAAAGCTCTTGCTGGTCCTCATCTCCCACTGGTAACCTCTCAAACGAACCACAAACACTTGGGCTCTGAACTTGTTTAGCCTACTAAAACTTCCAACGTACACAGCCTCTCCTGCTCAATCTGGCCAGAGCTCAACACCGAAATTTCGAACGTCCGGCGATTGCTCCTACACTAAAGGTGCCAGCCCTGAAAGCTCTTGCTGGTCCTCATCTCCCACTGGGAACCTCTCAAACGAACCACAAACACTTGGGCTCTGAACTTGTTTAGCCTACTAAAACTTCCAACGTACACAGCCTCTCCTGCTCAATCTGCCCGAATTTCAACACCGAAATTGCGAACGTCCAGCGATTGCTACTACACTAAAGGTGCCAGCCCTGAAAGCTCTTGCTGGTCCTCATCTCCCACTGGTAACCTCTCAAACGAACCACAAACACTTGGGCTCTGAACTTGTTTAGCCTACTAAAACTTCCAACGTACACAGCCTCTCCTGCTCAATCTGGCCAGAGCTCAACACCGAAATTGCGAACGTCCAGCGATTGCTCCTACCCTAAAGGTGCCAGCCCTGAAAGCTCTTGCTGGTCCTCATCTCCCACTGGGAACCTCTCAAACGAACCACAAACACTTGGGCTCTGAACTTGTTTAGCCTACTAAAACTTCCAACGTACACAGCCTCTCCTGCTCAATCTGGCCAGAGCTCAACACCGAAATTGCGAACGTCCAGCGATTGCTCCTCCACTAAAGGTGCCAGCCCTGAAAGCTCTTGCTGGTCCTCATCTCCCACTGGGAACCTCTCAAACGAACCACAAACACTTGGGCTCTGAACTTGTTTAGCCTACTAAAACTTCCAACGTACACAGCCTCTCCTGCTCAATCTGGCCAGAGCTCAACACCGAAATTGCGAACGTCCGGCGATTGCTCCTACACTAAAGGTGCCAGCCCTGAAAGCTCTTGCTGGTCCTCATCTCCCACTGGGAACCTCTCAAACGAACCACAAACACTTGGGCTCTGAACTTGTTTAGCCTACTAAAACTTCCAACGTACACAGCCTCTCCTGCTCAATCTGCCCGAATTTCAACACCGAAATTGCGAACGTCCAGCGATTGCTCCTACGCTAAAGGTGCCAGCCCTGAAAGCTCTTGCTGGTCCTCATCTCCCACTGGTAACCTCTCAAACGAACCACAAACACTTGGGCTCTGAACTTGTTTAGCCTACGAAAACTTCCAACGTACACAGCCTCTCCTGCTCAATCTGGCCAGAGCTCAACACCGAAATTGCGAACGTCCGGCGATTGCTCCTACACTAAAGGTGCCAGCCCTGAAAGCTCTTGCTGGTCCTCATCTCCCACTGGTAACCTCTCAAACGAACCACAAACACTTGGGCTCTGAACTTGTTTAGCCTACGAAAACTTCCAACGTACACAGCCTCTCCTGCTCAATCTGCCCGAAATTCAACACCGAAATTGCGAACGTCCAGCGATTGCTCCTACACTAAAGGTGCCAGCCCTGAAAGCTCTTGCTGGTCCTCATCTCCCACTGGTAACCTCTCAAACGAACCACAAACACTTGGGCTCTGAACTTGTTTAGCCTACTAAAACTTCCAACGTACACAGCCTCTCCTGCTCAATCTGGCCAGAGCTCAACACCGAAATTGCGAACGTCCAGCGATTGCTCCTCCACTAAAGGTGCCAGCCCTGAAAGCTCTTGCTGGTCCTCATCTCCCACTGGTAACCTCTCAAACGAACCACAAACACTTGGGCTCTGAACTTGTTTAGCCTACTAAAACTTCCAACGTACACAACCTCTCCTGCTCAATCTGGCCAGAGCTCAACACCGAAATTGCGAACGTCCAGCGATTGCTCCTACACTAAAGGTGCCAGCCCTGAAAGCTCTTGCTGGTCCTCATCTCCCACTGGGAACCTCTCAAACGAACCACAAACACTTGGGCTCTGAACTTGTTTAGCCTACTAAAACTTCCAACGTACACAGCCTCTCCTGCTCAATCTGCCCGAATTTCAACACCGAAATTGCGAACGTCCAGCGATTGCTCCTACACTAAAGGTGCCAGCCCTGAAAGCTCTTGCTGGTCCTCATCTCCCACTGGTAACCTCTCAAACGAACCACAAACACTTGGGCTCTGAACTTGTTTAGCCTACCAAAACTTCCAACGTACACAGCCTCTCCTGCTCAATCTGGCCAGAGCTCAACACCGAAATTGCGAACGTCCAGCGATTGCTCCTACACTAAAGGTGCCAGCCCTGAAAGCTCTTGCTGGTCCTCATCTCCCACTGGTAACCTCTCAAACGAACCACAAACACTTGGGCTCTGAACTTGTTTAGCCTACTAAAACTTCCATCGTACACTCCCTCTCCTGCTCAATCTGGCCAGAGCTCAACACCGAAATTGCGAACGTCCGGCGATTGCTCCTACACTAAAGGTGCCAGCCCTGAAAGCTCTTGCTGGTCCTCATCTCCCACTGGTAACCTCTCAAACGAACCACAAACACTTGGGCTCTGAACTTGTTTAGCCTACGAAAACTTCCAACGTACACAGCCTCTCCTGCTCAATCTGCCCGAAATTCAACACCGAAATTGCGAACGTCCAGCGATTGCTCCTACACTAAAGGTGCCAGCCCTGAAAGCTCTTGCTGGTCCTCATCTCCCACTGGTAACCTCTCAAACAAACCACAAACACTTGGGCTCTGAACTTGTTTAGCCTACTAAAACTTCCAACGTACACAGCCTCTCCTGCTCAATCTGGCCAGAGCTCAACACCGAAATTGCGAACGTCCAGCGATTGCTCCTACACTAAAGGTGCCAGCCCTGAAAGCTCTTGCTGGTCCTCATCTCCCACTGGGAACCTCTCAAGCAAACCACAAACACTTGGGCTCTGAACTTGTTTAGCCTACTAAAACTTCCAACGTACACAGCCTCTCCTGCTCAATCTGGCCAGAGCTCAACACCGAAATTGCGAACGTCCGGCGATTGCTCCTACACTAAAGGTGCCAGCCCTGAAAGCTCTTGCTGGTCCTCATCTCCCACTGGGAACCTCTCAAACGAACCACAAACACTTGGGCTCTGAACTTGTTTAGCCTACTAAAACTTCCAACGTACACAACCTCTCCTGCTCAATCTGGCCAGAGCTCAACACCGAAATTGCGAACGTCCAGCGATTGCTCCTACACTAAAGGTGCCAGCCCTGAAAGCTCTTGCTGGTCCTCATCTCCCACTGGTAACCTCTCAAACGAACCACAAACACTTGGGCTCTGAACTTGTTTAGCCTACTAAAACTTCCAACGTACACAGCCTCTCCTGCTCAATCTGGCCAGAGCTCAACACCGAAATTGCGAACGTCCAGCGATTGCTCCTACACTAAAGGTGCCAGCCCTGAAAGCTCTTGCTGGTCCTCATCTCCCACTGGGAACCTCTCAAACGAACCACAAACACTTGGGCTCTGAACTTGTTTAGCCTACTAAAACTTCCATCGTACACTCCCTCTCCTGCTCAATCTGGCCAGAGCTCAACACCGAAATTGCGAACGTCCGGCGATTGCTCCTACACTAAAGGTGCCAGCCCTGAAAGCTCTTGCTGGTCCTCATCTCCCACTGGTAACCTCTCAAACGAACCACAAACACTTGGGCTCTGAACTTGTTTAGCCTACTAAAACTTCCAACGTACACAGCCTCTCCTGCTCAATCTGGCCAGAGCTCAACACCGAAATTGCGAACGTCCAGCGATTGCTCCTACACTAAAGGTGCCAGCCCTGAAAGCTCTTGCTGCTCCTCATCTCCCACTGGTAACCTCTCAAACGAACCACAAACACTTGGGCTCTGAACTTGTTTAGCCTACTAAAACTTCCATCGTACACTCCCTTTCCTGCTCAATCTGGCCAGAGCTCAACACCGAAATTGCGAACGTCCAGCGATTGCTCCTACACTAAAGGTGCCAGCCCTGAAAGCTCTTGCTGGTCCTCATCTCCCACTGGTAACCTCTCAAGCAAACCACAAACACTTGGGCTCTGAACTTGTTTAGCCTACTAAAACTTCCAACGTACACAGCCTCTCCTGCTCAATCTGGCCAGAGCTCAACACCGAAATTGCGAATGTCCGGCGATTGCTCCTACACTAAAGGTGCCAGCCCTGAAAGCTCTTGCTGGTCGTCATCTCCCACTGGTAACCTCTCAAACGAACCACAAACACTTGGGCTCTGAACTTGTTTAGCCTACTAAAACTTCCAACGTACACAGCCTCTCCTGCTCAATCTGCCCGAAATTCAACACCGAAATTGCGAACGTCCGGCGATTGCTCCTACACTAAAGGTGCCAGCCCTGAAAGCTCTTGCTGGTCCTCATCTCCCACTGGGAACCTCTCAAACGAACCACAAACACTTGGGCTCTGAACTTGTTTAGCCTACTAAAACTTCCAACGTACACAGCCTCTCCTGCTCAATCTGGCCAGAGCTCAACACCGAAATTGCGAAAGTCCAGCGATTGCTCCTACACTAAAGGTGCCAGCCCTGAAAGCTCTTGCTGGTCCTCATCTCCCACTGGTAACCTCTCAAACGAACCACAAACACTTGGGCTCTGAACTTGTTTAGCCTACTAAAACTTCCAACGTACACAGCCTCTCCTGCTCAATCTGGCCAGAGCTCAACACCGAAATTTCGAACGTCCAGCGATTGCTCCTACACTAAAGGTGCCAGCCCTGAAAGCTCTTGCTGGTCCTCATCTCCCACTGGGAACCTCTCAAACGAACCACAAACACTTGGGCTCTGAACTTGTTTAGCCTACTAAAACTTCCAACGTACACAGCCTCTCCTGCTCAATCTGCCCGAATTTCAACACCGAAATTGCGAACGTCCAGCGATTGCTCCTACACTAAAGGTGCCAGCCCTGAAAGCTCTTGCTGGTCCTCATCTCCCACTGGTAACCTCTCAAACGAACCACAAACACTTGGGCTCTGAACTTGTTTAGCCTACCAAAACTTCCAACGTACACAGCCTCTCCTGCTCAATCTGGCCAGAGCTCAACACCGAAATTGCGAACGTCCAGCGATTGCTCCTACACTAAAGGTGCCAGCCCTGAAAGCTCTTGCTGGTCCTCATCTCCCACTGGTAACCTCTCAAACGAACCACAAACACTTGGGCTCTGAACTTGTTTAGCCTACTAAAACTTCCATCGTACACTCCCCTCTCCTGCTCAATCTGGCCAGAGCTCAACACCGAAATTGCGAACGTCCGGCGATTGCTCCTACACTAAAGGTGCCAGCCCTGAAAGCTCTTGCTGGTCCTCATCTCCCACTGGTAACCTCTCAAACGAACCACAAACACTTGGGCTCTGAACTTGTTTAGCCTACGAAAACTTCCAACGTACACAGCCTCTCCTGCTCAATCTGCCCGAAATTCAACACCGAAATTGCGAACGTCCAGCGATTGCTCCTACACTAAAGGTGCCAGCCCTGAAAGCTCTTGCTGGTCCTCATCTCCCACTGGTAACCTCTCAAACAAACCACAAACACTTGGGCTCTGAACTTGTTTAGCCTACTAAAACTTCCAACGTACACAGCCTCTCCTGCTCAATCTGGCCAGAGCTCAACACCGAAATTGCGAACGTCCAGCGATTGCTCCTACACTAAAGGTGCCAGCCCTGAAAGCTCTTGCTGGTCCTCATCTCCCACTGGGAACCTCTCAAGCAAACCACAAACACTTGGGCTCTGAACTTGTTTAGCCTACTAAAACTTCCAACGTACACAGCCTCTCCTGCTCAATCTGGCCAGAGCTCAACACCGAAATTGCGAACGTCCGGCGATTGCTCCTACACTAAAGGTGCCAGCCCTGAAAGCTCTTGCTGGTCCTCATCTCCCACTGGGAACCTCTCAAACGAACCACAAACACTTGGGCTCTGAACTTGTTTAGCCTACTAAAACTTCCAACGTACACAACCTCTCCTGCTCAATCTGGCCAGAGCTCAACACCGAAATTGCGAACGTCCAGCGATTGCTCCTACACTAAAGGTGCCAGCCCTGAAAGCTCTTGCTGGTCCTCATCTCCCACTGGTAACCTCTCAAACGAACCACAAACACTTGGGCTCTGAACTTGTTTAGCCTACTAAAACTTCCAACGTACACAGCCTCTCCTGCTCAATCTGGCCAGAGCTCAACACCGAAATTGCGAACGTCAGCGATTGCTCCTACACTAAAGGTGCCAGCCCTGAAAGCTCTTGCTGGTCCTCATCTCCCACTGGGAACCTCTCAAACGAACCACAAACACTTGGGCTCTGAACTTGTTTAGCCTACTAAAACTTCCATCGTACACTCCCTCTCCTGCTCAATCTGGCCAGAGCTCAACACCGAAATTGCGAACGTCCGGCGATTGCTCCTACACTAAAGGTGCCAGCCCTGAAAGCTCTTGCTGGTCCTCATCTCCCACTGGTAACCTCTCAAACGAACCACAAACACTTGGGCTCTGAACTTGTTTAGCCTACTAAAACTTCCAACGTACACAGCCTCTCCTGCTCAATCTGGCCAGAGCTCAACACCGAAATTGCGAACGTCCAGCGATTGCTCCTACACTAAAGGTGCCAGCCCTGAAAGCTCTTGCTGCTCCTCATCTCCACTGGTAACCTCTCAAACGAACCACAAACACTTGGCTCTGAACTTGTTTAGCCTACTAAAACTTCCATCGTACACTCCCTTTCCTGCTCAATCTGGCCAGAGCTCAACACCGAAATTGCGAACGTCCAGCGATTGCTCCTACACTAAAGGTGCCAGCCCTGAAAGCTCTTGCTGGTCCTCATCTCCCACTGGTAACCTCTCAAGCAAACCACAAACACTTGGGCTCTGAACTTGTTTAGCCTACTAAAACTTCCAACGTACACAGCCTCTCCTGCTCAATCTGGCCAGAGCTCAACACCGAAATTGCGAATGTCCGGCGATTGCTCCTACACTAAAGGTGCCAGCCCTGAAAGCTCTTGCTGGTCGTCATCTCCCACTGGTAACCTCTCAAACGAACCACAAACACTTGGGCTCTGAACTTGTTTAGCCTACTAAAACTTCCAACGTACACAGCCTCTCCTGCTCAATCTGCCCGAAATTCAACACCGAAATTGCGAACGTCCGGCGATTGCTCCTACACTAAAGGTGCCAGCCCTGAAAGCTCTTGCTGGTCCTCATCTCCCACTGGGAACCTCTCAAACGAACCACAAACACTTGGGCTCTGAACTTGTTTAGCCTACTAAAACTTCCAACGTACACAGCCTCTCCTGCTCAATCTGGCCAGAGCTCAACACCGAAATTGCGAACGTCCAGCGATTGCTCCTACACTAAAGGTGCCAGCCCTGAAAGCTCTTGCTGGTCCTCATCTCCCACTGGTAACCTCTCAAACGAACCACAAACACTTGGGCTCTGAACTTGTTTAGCCTACTAAAACTTCCAACGTACACAGCCTCTCCTGCTCAATCTGGCCAGAGCTCAACACCGAAATTTCGAACGTCCAGCGATTGCTCCTACACTAAAGGTGCCAGCCCTGAAAGCTCTTGCTGGTCCTCATCTCCCACTGGGAACCTCTCAAACGAACCACAAACACTTGGGCTCTGAACTTGTTTAGCCTACTAAAACTTCCAACGTACACAGCCTCTCCTGCTCAATCTGGCCAATATTCAACACCGAAATTGCGAACGTCCAGTGATTGCTCCTACACTAAAGGTGCCAGCCCTGAAAGCTCTTGCTGGTCCTCATCTCCCACTGGTAACCTCTCAAACGAACCACAAACACTTGGGCTCTGAACTTGTTTAGCCTACGAAAACTTCCAACGTACACAGCCTCTCCTGCTCAATCTGGCCAGAGCTCAACACCGAAATTGCGAACGTCCAGCGATTGCTCCTACACTAAAGGTGCCAGCCCTGAAAGCTCTTGCTGGTCGTCATCTCCCACTGGTAACCTCTCAAACGAACCACAAACACTTGGGCTCTGAACTTGTTTAGCCTACTAAAACTTCCAACGTACACAGCCTCTCCTGCTCAATCTGCCCGAAATTCAACACCGAAATTGCGAACGTCCGGCGATTGCTCCTACACTAAAGGTGCCAGCCCTGAAAGCTCTTGCTGGTCCTCATCTCCCACTGGGAACCTCTCAAACGAACCACAAACACTTGGGCTCTGAACTTGTTTAGCCTACTAAAACTTCCAACGTACACAGCCTCTCCTGCTCAATCTGGCCAGAGCTCAACACCGAAATTGCGAACGTCCAGCGATTGCTCCTACACTAAAGGTGCCAGCCCTGAAAGCTCTTGCTGGTCCTCATCTCCCACTGGTAACCTCTCAAACGAACCACAAACACTTGGGCTCTGAACTTGTTTAGCCTACGAAAACTTCCAACGTACACAGCCTCTCCTGCTCAATCTGGCCAGAGCTCAACACCGAAATTTCGAACGTCCGGCGATTGCTCCTACACTAAAGGTGCCAGCCCTGAAAGCTCTTGCTGGTCCTCATCTCCCACTGGGAACCTCTCAAACGAACCACAAACACTTGGGCTCTGAACTTGTTTAGCCTACTAAAACTTCCAACGTACACAGCCTCTCCTGCTCAATCTGGCCAATATTCAACACCGAAATTGCGAACGTCCAGTGATTGCTCCTACACTAAAGGTGCCAGCCCTGAAAGCTCTTGCTGGTCCTCATCTCCCACTGGTAACCTCTCAAACGAACCACAAACACTTGGGCTCTGAACTTGTTTAGCCTACGAAAACTTCCAACGTACACAGCCTCTCCTGCTCAATCTGCCCGAATTTCAACACCGAAATTGCGAACGTCCAGCGATTGCTACTACACTAAAGGTGCCAGCCCTGAAAGCTCTTGCTGGTCCTCATCTCCCACTGGTAACCTCTCAAACGAACCACAAACACTTGGGCTCTGAACTTGTTTAGCCTACTAAAACTTCCAACGTACACAGCCTCTCCTGCTCAATCTGGCCAGAGCTCAACACCGAAATTGCGAACGTCCAGCGATTGCTCCTACACTAAAGGTGCCAGCCCTGAAAGCTCTTGCTGGTCCTCATCTCCCACTGGTAACCTCTCAAACGAACCACAAACACTTGGGCTCTGAACTTGTTTAGCCTACTAAAACTTCCAACGTACACAGCCTCTCCTGCTCAATCTGGCCAGAGCTCAACACCGAAATTGCGAACGTCCAGCGATTGCTCCTACACTAAAGGTGCCAGCCCTGAAAGCTCTTGCTGGTCCTCATCTCCCACTGGGAACCTCTCAAACGAACCACAAACACTTGGGCTCTGAACTTGTTTAGCCTACGAAAACTTCCAACGTACACAGCCTCTCCTGCTCAATCTGGCCAGAGCTCAACACCGAAATTGCGAACGTCCAGCGATTGCTCCTCCACTAAAGGTGCCAGCCCTGAAAGCTCTTGCTGGTCCTCATCTCCCACTGGTAACCTCTCAAACGAACCACAAACACTTGGGCTCTGAACTTGTTTAGCCTACTAAAACTTCCAACGTACACAGCCTCTCCTGCTCAATCTGGCCAGAGCTCAACACCGAAATTGCGAACGTCCGGCGATTGCTCCTACACTAAAGGTGCCAGCCCTGAAAGCTCTTGCTGGTCCTCATCTCCCACTGGGAACCTCTCAAACGAACCACAAACACTTGGGCTCTGAACTTGTTTAGCCTACGAAAACTTCCAACGTACACAGCCTCTCCTGCTCAATCTGCCCGAATTTCAACACCGAAATTGCGAACGTCCAGCGATTGCTCCTACGCTAAAGGTGCCAGCCCTGAAAGCTCTTGCTGGTCCTCATCTCCCACTGGTAACCTCTCAAACGAACCACAAACACTTGGGCTCTGAACTTGTTTAGCCTACAAAAACTTCCAACGTACACAGCCTCTCCTGCTCAATCTGGCCAGAGCTCAACACCGAAATTGCGAACGTCCGGCGATTGCTCCTACACTAAAGGTGCCAGCCCTGAAAGCTCTTGCTGGTCCTCATCTCCCACTGGTAACCTCTCAAACGAACCACAAACACTTGGGCTCTGAACTTGTTTAGCATACGAAAACTTCCAACGTACACAGCCTCTCCTGCTCAATCTGCCCGAAATTCAACACCGAAATTGCGAACGTCCAGCGATTGCTCCTACACTAAAGGTGCCAGCCCTGAAAGCTCTTGCTGGTCCTCATCTCCCACTGGTAACCTCTCAAACGAACCACAAACACTTGGGCTCTGAACTTGTTTAGCCTACTAAAACTTCCAACGTACACAGCCTCTCCTGCTCAATCTGGCCAGAGCTCAACACCGAAATTGCGAACGTCCAGCGATTGCTCCTCCACTAAAGGTGCCAGCCCCGAAAGCTCTTGCTGGTCCTCATCTCCCACTGGTAACCTCTCAAACGAACCACAAACACTTGGGCTCTGAACTTGTTTAGCCTACCAAAACTTCCAACGTACACAGCCTCTCCTGCTCAATCTGGCCAGAGCTCAACAACCGAAATTGCGAACGTCCGGCGATTGCTCCTACACTAAAGGTGCCAGCCCTGAAAGCTCTTGCTGGTCCTCATCTCCCACTGGTAACCTCTCAAACGAACCACAAACACTTGGGCTCTGAACTTGTTTAGCCTACGAAAACTTCCAACGTACACAGCCTCTCCTGCTCAATCTGCCCGAAATTCAACACCGAAATTGCGAACGTCCAGCGATTGCTCCTACACTAAAGGTGCCAGCCCTGAAAGCTCTTGCTGGTCCTCATCTCCCACTGGTAACCTCTCAAGCAAACCACAAACACTTGGGCTCTGAACTTGTTTAGCCTACTAAAACTTCCAACGTACACAGCCTCTCCTGCTCAATCTGGCCAGAGCTCAACACCGAAATTGCGAACGTCCAGCGATTGCTCCTCCACTAAAGGTGCCAGCCCTGAAAGCTCTTGCTGGTCCTCATCTCCCACTGGTAACCTCTCAAACGAACCAAAAACACTTGGGCTCTGAACTTGTTTAGCCTACTAAAACTTCCAACGTACACAACCTCTCCTGCTCAATCTGGCCAGAGCTCAACACCGAAATTTCGAACGTCCAGCGATTGCTCCTACACTAAAGGTGCCAGCCCTGAAAGCTCTTGCTGGTCCTCATCTCCCACTGGGAACCTCTCAAACGAACCACAAACACTTGGGCTCTGAACTTGTTTAGCCTACTAAAACTTCCAACGTACACAGCCTCTCCTGCTCAATCTGCCCGAATTTCAACAACCGAAATTGCGAACGTCCAGCGATTGCTCCTACACTAAAGGTGCCAGCCCTGAAAGCTCTTGCTGGTCCTCATCTCCCACTGGTAACCTCTCAAACGAACCACAAACACTTGGGCTCTGAACTTGTTTAGCCTACTAAAACTTCCAACGTACACAGCCTCTCCTGCTCAATCTGGCCAGAGCTCAACACCGAAATTGCGAACGTCCGGCGATTGCTCCTACACTAAAGGTGCCAGCCCTGAAAGCTCTTGCTGGTCCTCATCTCCCACTGGTAACCTCTCAAACGAACCACAAACACTTGGGCTCTGAACTTGTTTAGCCTACTAAAACTTCCAACGTACACTCCCTCTCCTGCTCAATCTGCCCGAAATTCAACACCGAAATTGCGAACGTCCAGCGATTGCTCCTACACTAAAGGTGCCAGCCCTGAAAGCTCTTGCTGGTCCTCATCTCCCACTGGTAACCTCTCAAGCAAACCACAAACACTTGGGCTCTGAACTTGTTTAGCCTACTAAAACTTCCAACGTACACAGCCTCTCCTGCTCAATCTGGCCAGAGCTCAACACCGAAATTGCGAACGTCCGGCGATTGCTCCTACACTAAAGGTGCCAGCCCTGAAAGCTCTTGCTGGTCCTCATCTCCCACTGGTAACCTCTCAAACGAACCACAAACACTTGGGCTCTGAACTTGTTTAGCCTACTAAAACTTCCATCGTACACAGCCTCTCCTGCTCAATCTGGCCAGAGCTCAACACCGAAATTGCGAACGTCCAGCGATTGCTCCTCCACTAAAGGTGCCAGCCCTGAAAGCTCTTGCTGGTCCTCATCTCCCACTGGTAACCTCTCAAACGAACCACAAACACTTGGGCTCTGAACTTGTTTAGCCTACTAAAACTTCCAACGTACACAACCTCTCCTGCTCAATCTGGCCAGAGCTCAACACCGAAATTGCGAACGTCCAGGGATTGCTCCTACACTAAAGGTGCCAGCCCTGAAAGCTCTTGATGGTCCTCATCTCCCACTGGGAACCTCTCAAACGAACCACAAACACTTGGGCTCTGAACTTGTTTAGCCTACGAAAACTTCCAACGTACACAGCCTCTCCTGCTCAATCTGCCCGAATTTCAACACCGAAATTGCGAACGTCCGGCGATTGCTCCTACACTAAAGGTGCCAGCCCCGAAAGCTCTTGCTGGTCGTCATCTCCCACTGGTAACCTCTCAAACGAACCACAAACACTTGGGCTCTGAACTTGTTTAGCCTACTAAAACTTCCATCGTACACAGCCTCTCCTGCTCAATCTGGCCAGAGCTCAACACCGAAATTGCGAACGTCCAGCGATTGCTCCTCCACTAAAGGTGCCAGCCCTGAAAGCTCTTGCTGGTCCTCATCTCCCACTGGTAACCTCTCAACGAACCACAAACACTTGGGCTCTGAACTTGTTTAGCCTACTAAAACTTCCAACGTACACAACCTCTCCTGCTCAATCTGGCCAGAGCTCAACACCGAAATTGCGAACGTCCAGGGATTGCTCCTACACTAAAGGTGCCAGCCCTGAAAGCTCTTGCTGGTCCTCATCTCCCACTGGGAACCTCTCAAACGAACCACAAACACTTGGGCTCTGAACTTGTTTAGCCTACTAAAACTTCCAACGTACACAGCCTCTCCTGCTCAATCTGCCCGAATTTCAACACCGAAATTGCGAACGTCCAGCGATTGCTCCTACACTAAAGGTGCCAGCCCTGAAAGCTCTTGCTGGTCCTCATCTCCCACTGGTAACCTCTCAAACGAACCACAAACACTTGGGCTCTGAACTTGTTTAGCCTACCAAAACTTCCAACGTACACAGCCTCTCCTGCTCAATCTGGCCAGAGCTCAACACCGAAATTGCGAACGTCCGGCGATTGCTCCTCCACTAAAGGTGCCAGCCCTGAAAGCTCTTGCTGGTCCTCATCTCCCACTGGGAACCTCTCAAACGAACCACAAACACTTGGGCTCTGAACTTGTTTAGCCTACTAAAACTTCCAACGTACACTCCCTCTACTGCTCAATCTGGCCAGAGCTCAACACCGAAATTGCGAACGTCCAGCGATTGCTCCTACACTAAAGGTGCCAGCCCTGAAAGCTCTTGCTGGTCCTCATCTCCCACTGGTAACCTCTCAAACGAACCACAAACACTTGGGCTCTGAACTTGTTTAGCCTACTAAAACTTCCATCGTACACAGCCTCTCCTGCTCAATCTGGCCAGAGCTCAACACCGAAATTGCGAACGTCCAGCGATTGCTCCTACACTAAAGGTGCCAGCCCTGAAAGCTCTTGCTGGTCCTCATCTCCCACTGGTAACCTCTCAAGCAAACCACAAACACTTGGGCTCTGAACTTGTTTAGCCTACTAAAACTTCCAACGTACACAGCCTCTCCTGCTCAATCTGGCCAGAGCTCAACACCGAAATTGAGAACGTCCGGCGATTGCTCCTACACTAAAGGTGCCAGCCCTGAAAGCTCTTGCTGGTCGTCATCTCCCACTGGTAACCTCTCAAACGAACCACAAACACTTGGGCTCTGAACTTGTTTAGCCTACTAAAACTTCCATCGTACACAGCCTCTCCTGCTCAATCTGGCCAGAGCTCAACACCGAAATTGCGAACGTCCAGCGATTGCTCCTACACTAAAGGTGCTAGCCCTGAAAGCTCTTGCTGGTCCTCATCTCCCACTGGGAACCTCTCAAACGAACCACAAACACTTGGGCTCTGAACTTGTTTAGCCTACTAAAACTTCCAACGTACACAGCCTCTCCTGCTCAATCTGGCCAGAGCTGAACACCGAAATTGAGAACGTCCGGCGATTGCTCCTACACTAGAGGTGCCAGCCCTGAAAGCTCTTGCTGGTCCTCATCTCCCACTGGTAACCTCTCAAACGAACCACAAACACTTGGGCTCTGAACTTGTTTAGCCTACTAAAACTTCCAACGTACACAGCCTCTCCTGCTCAATCTGGCCAGAGCTCAACACCGAAATTGCGAACGTCCAGCGATTGCTCCTCCACTAAAGGTGCCAGCCCTGAAAGCTCTTGCTGGTCCTCATCTCCCACTGGTAACCTCTCAAACGAACCACAAACACTTGGGCTCTGAACTTGTTTAGCCTACTAAAACTTCCAACGTACACAGCCTCTCCTGCTCAATCTGCCCGAATTTCAACACCGAAATTGCGAACGTCCGGCGATTGCTCCTACACTAAAGGGTGCCAGCCCTGAAAGCTCTTGCTGGTCCTCATCTCCCACTGGGAACCTCTCAAACGAACCACAAACACTTGGGCTCTGAACTTGTTTAGCCTACTAAAACTTCCAACGTACACAGCCTCTCCTGCTCAATCTGGCCAGAGCTCAACACCGAAATTGCGAACGTCCAGCGATTGCTCCTACACTAAAGGTGCCAGCCCTGAAAGCTCTTGCTGGTCCTCATCTCCCACTGGTAACCTCTCAAACGAACCACAAACACTTGGGCTCTGAACTTGTTTAGCCTACTAAAACTTCCATCGTACACTCCCTCTCCTGCTCAATCTGGCCAGAGCTCAACACCGAAATTGCGAACGTCCAGCGATTGCTCCTACACTAAAGGTGCCAGCCCTGAAAGCTCTTGCTGGTCCTCATCTCCCACTGGTAACCTCTCAAGCAAACCACAAAC
Source organism: Gavia stellata (assembly GCF_030936135.1). NCBI lineage: Eukaryota > Metazoa > Chordata > Aves > Gaviiformes > Gaviidae > Gavia > Gavia stellata. The sequence goes on from NW_026776878.1 coordinate 31,063, forward strand.
ACTTGGGCTCTGAACTTGTTTAGCCTACTAAAACTTCCAACGTACACAGCCTCTCCTGCTCAATCTGGCCAGAGCTCAACACCGAAATTGCGAACGTCCGGCGATTGCTCCTACACTAAAGGTGCCAGCCCTGAAAGCTCTTGCTGGTCCTCATCTCCCACTGGTAACCTCTCAAACGAACCACAAACACTTGGGCTCTGAACTTGTTTAGCCTACTAAAACTTCCAACGTACACAGCCTCTCCTGCTCAATCTGCCCGAAATTCAACACCGAAATTGCGAACGTCCGGCGATTGCTCCTACACTAAAGGTGCCAGCCCTGAAAGCTCTTGCTGGTCCTCATCTCCCACTGGTAACCTCTCAAACGAACCACAAACACTTGGGCTCTGAACTTGTTTAGCCCACTAAAACTTCCAACGTACACAGCCTCTCCTGCTCAATCTGGCCAGAGCTCAACACCGAAATTGCGAACGTCCAGCGATTGCTCCTACACTAAAGGTGCCAGCCCTGAAAGCTCTTGCTGGTCCTCATCTCCCACTGGTAACCTCTCAAGCAAACCACAAACACTTGGGCTCTGAACTTGTTTAGCCTACTAAAACTTCCAACGTACACAGCCTCTCCTGCTCAATCTGGCCAGAGCTCAACACCGAAATTGCGAACGTCCGGCGATTGCTCCTACACTAAAGGTGCCAGCCCTGAAAGCTCTTGCTGGTCGTCATCTCCCACTGGTAACCTCTCAAACGAACCACAAACACTTGGGCTCTGAACTTGTTTAGCCTACTAAAACTTCCAACGTACACAACCTCTCCTGCTCAATCTGGCCAGAGCTCAACACCGAAATTGCGAACGTCCAGCGATTGCTCCTACACTAAAGGTGCCAGCCCTGAAAGCTCTTGCTGGTCCTCATCTCCCACTGGTAACCTCTCAAACGAACCACAAACACTTGGGCTCTGAACTTGTTTAGCCTACTAAAACTTCCAACGTACACAGCCTCTCCTGCTCAATCTGGCCAGAGCTCAACACCGAAATTGCGAACGTCCAGCGATTGCTCCTACACTAAAGGTGCCAGCCCTGAAAGCTCTTGCTGGTCCTCATCTCCCACTGGTAACCTCTCAAACGAACCACAAACACTTGGGCTCTGAACTTGTTTAGCCTACTAAAACTTCCATCGTACACTCCCTCTCCTGCTCAATCTGGCCAGAGCTCAACACCGAAATTGCGAACGTCCAGCGATTGCTCCTACACTAAAGGTGCCAGCCCTGAAAGCTCTTGCTGGTCCTCATCTCCCACTGGGAACCTCTCAAGCAAACCACAAACACTTGGGCTCTGAACTTGTTTAGCCTACTAAAACTTCCAACGTACACAGCCTCTCCTGCTCAATCTGGCCAGAGCTCAACACCGAAATTGCAAACGTCCGGCGATTGCTCCTACACTAAAGGTGCCAGCCCTGAAAGCTCTTGCTGGTCCCTCATCTCCCACTGGTAACCTCTCAAACGAACCACAAACACTTGGGCTCTGAACTTGTTTAGCCTACTAAAACTTCCAACGTACACAGCCTCTCCTGCTCAATCTGCCCGAAATTCAACACCGAAATTGCGAACGTCCGGCGATTGCTCCTACACTAAAGGTGCCAGCCCTGAAAGCTCTTGCTGGTCCTCATCTCCCACTGGGAACCTCTCAAACGAACCACAAACACTTGGGCTCTGAACTTGTTTAGCCTACTAAAACTTCCAACGTACACAGCCTCTCCTGCTCAATCTGGCCAGAGCTCAACACCGAAATTGCGAACGTCCGGCGATTGCTCCTACACTAAAGGTGCTAGCCCTGAAAGCTCTTGCTGGTCCTCATCTCCCACTGGTAACCTCTCAAACGAACCACAAACACTTGGCTCTGAACTTGTTTAGCCTACTAAAACTTCCAACGTACACAGCCTCTCCTGCTCAATCTGGCCAGAGCTCAACACCGAAATTGCGAACGTCCGGCGATTGCTCCTACACTAGAGGTGCCAGCCCTGAAAGCTCTTGCTGGTCCTCATCTCCCACTGGTAACCTCTCAAACGAACCACAAACACTTGGGCTCTGAACTTGTTTAGCCTACTAAAACTTCCAACGTACACAGCCTCTCCTGCTCAATCTGCCCGAATTTCAACACCGAAATTGCGAACGTCCAGCGATTGCTCCTACACTAAAGGTGCCAGCCCTGAAAGCTCTTGCTGGTCCTCATCTCCCACTGGTAACCTCTCAAACGAACCACAAACACTTGGGCTCTGAACTTGTTTAGCCTACTAAAACTTCCAACGTACACAGCCTCTCCTGCTCAATCTGCCCGAATTTCAACACCGAAATTGCGAACGTCCAGCGATTGCTCCTACACTAAAGGTGCCAGCCCTGAAAGCTCTTGCTGGTCCTCATCTCCCACTGGTAACCTCTCAAACGAACCACAAACACTTGGGCTCTGAACTTGTTTAGCCTACTAAAACTTCCAACGTACACAGCCTCTCCTGCTCAATCTGGCCAGAGCTCAACACCGAAATTGCGAACGTCCGGCGATTGCTCCTCCACTAAAGGTGCCAGCCCTGAAAGCTCTTGCTGGTCCTCATCTCCCACTGGGAACCTCTCAAACGAACCACAAACACTTGGGCTCTGAACTTGTTTAGCCTACTAAAACTTCCAACGTACACTCCCTCTACTGCTCAATCTGGCCAGAGCTCAACACCGAAATTGCGAACGTCCAGCGATTGCTCCTACACTAAAGGTGCCAGCCCTGAAAGCTCTTGCTGGTCCTCATCTCCCACTGGTAACCTCTCAAACGAACCACAAACACTTGGGCTCTGAACTTGTTTAGCCTACTAAAACTTCCATCGTACACAGCCTCTCCTGCTCAATCTGGCCAGAGCTCAACACCGAAATTGCGAACGTCCAGCGATTGCTCCTACACTAAAGGTGCCAGCCCTGAAAGCTCTTGCTGGTCCTCATCTCCCACTGGTAACCTCTCAAGCAAACCACAAACACTTGGGCTCTGAACTTGTTTAGCCTACTAAAACTTCCAACGTACACAGCCTCTCCTGCTCAATCTGGCCAGAGCTCAACACCGAAATTGAGAACGTCCGGCGATTGCTCCTACACTAAAGGTGCCAGCCCTGAAAGCTCTTGCTGGTCGTCATCTCCCACTGGTAACCTCTCAAACGAACCACAAACACTTGGGCTCTGAACTTGTTTAGCCTACTAAAACTTCCATCGTACACAGCCTCTCCTGCTCAATCTGGCCAGAGCTCAACACCGAAATTGCGAACGTCCAGCGATTGCTCCTACACTAAAGGTGCTAGCCCTGAAAGCTCTTGCTGGTCCTCATCTCCCACTGGGAACCTCTCAAACGAACCACAAACACTTGGGCTCTGAACTTGTTTAGCCTACTAAAACTTCCAACGTACACAGCCTCTCCTGCTCAATCTGGCCAGAGCTGAACACCGAAATTGAGAACGTCCGGCGATTGCTCCTACACTAGAGGTGCCAGCCCTGAAAGCTCTTGCTGGTCCTCATCTCCCACTGGTAACCTCTCAAACGAACCACAAACACTTGGGCTCTGAACTTGTTTAGCCTACTAAAACTTCCAACGTACACAGCCTCTCCTGCTCAATCTGGCCAGAGCTCAACACCGAAATTGCGAACGTCCAGCGATTGCTCCTCCACTAAAGGTGCCAGCCCTGAAAGCTCTTGCTGGTCCTCATCTCCCACTGGTAACCTCTCAAACGAACCACAAACACTTGGGCTCTGAACTTGTTTAGCCTACTAAAACTTCCAACGTACACAGCCTCTCCTGCTCAATCTGCCCGAATTTCAACACCGAAATTGCGAACGTCCGGCGATTGCTCCTACACTAAAGGTGCCAGCCCTGAAAGCTCTTGCTGGTCCTCATCTCCCACTGGGAACCTCTCAAACGAACCACAAACACTTGGGCTCTGAACTTGTTTAGCCTACTAAAACTTCCAACGTACACAGCCTCTCCTGCTCAATCTGGCCAGAGCTCAACACCGAAATTGCGAACGTCCAGCGATTGCTCCTACACTAACGGTGCCAGCCCTGAAAGCTCTTGCTGGTCCTCATCTCCCACTGGTAACCTCTCAAACGAACCACAAACACTTGGGCTCTGAACTTGTTTAGCCTACTAAAACTTCCATCGTACACTCCCTCTCCTGCTCAATCTGGCCAGAGCTCAACACCGAAATTGCGAACGTCCAGCGATTGCTCCTACACTAAAGGTGCCAGCCCTGAAAGCTCTTGCTGGTCCTCATCTCCCACTGGTAACCTCTCAAGCAAACCACAAACACTTGGGCTCTGAACTTGTTTAGCCTACTAAAACTTCCAACGTACACAGCCTCTCCTGCTCAATCTGGCCAGAGCTCAACACCGAAATTGCGAACGTCCGGCGATTGCTCCTACACTAAAGGTGCCAGCCCTGAAAGCTCTTGCTGGTCCTCATCTCCCACTGGTAACCTCTCAAACGAACCACAAACACTTGGGCTCTGAACTTGTTTAGCCTACTAAAACTTCCAACGTACACAGCCTCTCCTGCTCAATCTGCCCGAAATTCAACACCGAAATTGCGAACGTCCGGCGATTGCTCCTACACTAAAGGTGCCAGCCCTGAAAGCTCTTTCTGGTCCTCATCTCCCACTGGTAACCTCTCAAACGAACCACAAACACTTGGGCTCTGAACTTGTTTAGCCCACTAAAACTTCCAACGTACACAGCCTCTCCTGCTCAATCTGGCCAGAGCTCAACACCGAAATTGCGAACGTCCAGCGATTGCTCCTACACTAAAGGTGCCAGCCCTGAAAGCTCTTGCTGGTCCTCATCTCCCACTGGTAACCTCTCAAGCAAACCACAAACACTTGGGCTCTGAACTTGTTTAGCCTACTAAAACTTCCAACGTACACAGCCTCTCCTGCTCAATCTGGCCAGAGCTCAACACCGAAATTGCGAACGTCCGGCGATTGCTCCTACACTAAAGGTGCCAGCCCTGAAAGCTCTTGCTGGTCGTCATCTCCCACTGGTAACCTCTCAAACGAACCACAAACACTTGGGCTCTGAACTTGTTTAGCCTACTAAAACTTCCAACGTACACAACCTCTCCTGCTCAATCTGGCCAGAGCTCAACACCGAAATTGCGAACGTCCAGCGATTGCTCCTACACTAAAGGTGCCAGCCCTGAAAGCTCTTGCTGGTCCTCATCTCCCACTGGTAACCTCTCAAACGAACCACAAACACTTGGGCTCTGAACTTGTTTAGCCTACTAAAACTTCCAACGTACACAGCCTCTCCTGCTCAATCTGGCCAGAGCTCAACACCGAAATTGCGAACGTCCAGCGATTGCTCCTACACTAAAGGTGCCAGCCCTGAAAGCTCTTGCTGGTCCTCATCTCCCACTGGTAACCTCTCAAACGAACCACAAACACTTGGGCTCTGAACTTGTTTAGCCTACTAAAACTTCCATCGTACACTCCCTCTCCTGCTCAATCTGGCCAGAGCTCAACACCGAAATTGCGAACGTCCAGCGATTGCTCCTACACTAAAGGTGCCAGCCCTGAAAGCTCTTGCTGGTCCTCATCTCCCACTGGGAACCTCTCAAGCAAACCACAAACACTTGGGCTCTGAACTTGTTTAGCCTACTAAAACTTCCAACGTACACAGCCTCTCCTGCTCAATCTGGCCAGAGCTCAACACCGAAATTGCAAACGTCCGGCGATTGCTCCTACACTAAAGGTGCCAGCCCTGAAAGCTCTTGCTGGTCCTCATCTCCCACTGGTAACCTCTCAAACGAACCACAAACACTTGGGCTCTGAACTTGTTTAGCCTACTAAAACTTCCAACGTACACAGCCTCTCCTGCTCAATCTGCCCGAAATTCAACACCGAAATTGCGAACGTCCGGCGATTGCTCCTACACTAAAGGTGCCAGCCCTGAAAGCTCTTGCTGGTCCTCATCTCCCACTGGGAACCTCTCAAACGAACCACAAACACTTGGGCTCTGAACTTGTTTAGCCTACTAAAACTTCCAACGTACACAGCCTCTCCTGCTCAATCTGGCCAGAGCTCAACACCGAAATTGCGAACGTCCGGCGATTGCTCCTACACTAAAGGTGCTAGCCCTGAAAGCTCTTGCTGGTCCTCATCTCCCACTGGTAACCTCTCAAACGAACCACAAACACTTGGGCTCTGAACTTGTTTAGCCTACTAAAACTTCCAACGTACACAGCCTCTCCTGCTCAATCTGGCCAGAGCTCAACACCGAAATTGCGAACGTCCGGCGATTGCTCCTACACTAGAGGTGCCAGCCCTGAAAGCTCTTGCTGGTCCTCATCTCCCACTGGTAACCTCTCAAACGAACCACAAACACTTGGGCTCTGAACTTGTTTAGCCTACTAAAACTTCCAACGTACACAGCCTCTCCTGCTCAATCTGGCCAGAGCTCAACACCGAAATTGCGAACGTCCAGCGATTGCTCCTACACTAAAGGTGCCAGCCCTGAAAGCTCTTGCTGGTCCTCATCTCCCACTGGTAACCTCTCAAACGAACCACAAACACTTGGGCTCTGAACTTGTTTAGCCTACTAAAACTTCCAACGTACACAGCCTCTCCTGCTCAATCTGCCCGAATTTCAACACCGAAATTGCGAACGTCCAGCGATTGCTCCTACACTAAAGGTGCCAGCCCTGAAAGCTCTTGCTGGTCCTCATCTCCCACTGGTAACCTCTCAAACGAACCACAAACACTTGGGCTCTGAACTTGTTTAGCCTACTAAAACTTCCAACGTACACAGCCTCTCCTGCTCAATCTGGCCAGAGCTCAACACCGAAATTGCGAACGTCCGGCGATTGCTCCTACACTAAAGGTGCCAGCCCTGAAAGCTCTTGCTGGTCCTCATCTCCCACTGGGAACCTCTCAAACGAACCACAAACACTTGGGCTCTGAACTTGTTTAGCCTACTAAAACTTCCAACGTACACAGCCTCTCCTGCTCAATCTGCCCGAATTTCAACACCGAAATTGCGAACGTCCGGCGATTGCTCCTACACTAAAGGTGCCAGCCCTGAAAGCTCTTGCTGGTCCTCATCTCCCACTGGTAACCTCTCAAACGAACCACAAACACTTGGGCTCTGAACTTGTTTAGCCTACCAAAACTTCCAACGTACACAGCCTCTCCTGCTCAATCTGGCCAGAGCTCAACACCGAAATTGCGAACGTCCGGCGATTGCTCCTACACTAAAGGTGCCAGCCCTGAAAGCTCTTGCTGGTCCTCATCTCCCACTGGTAACCTCTCAAACGAACCACAAACACTTGGGCTCTGAACTTGTTTAGCCTACTAAAACTTCCAACGTACACAGCCTCTCCTGCTCAATCTGCCTGAAATTCAACACCGAAATTGCGAACGTCCAGCGATTGCTCCTACACTAAAGGTGCCAGCCCTGAAAGCTCTTGCTGGTCCTCATCTCCCACTGGGAACCTCTCAAACGAACCACAAACACTTGGGCTCTGAACTTGTTTAGCCTACTAAAACTTCCAACGTACACAGCCTCTCCTGCTCAATCTGGCCAGAGCTCAACACCGAAATTGCGAACGTCCAGGGATTGCTCCTCCACTAAAGGTGCCAGCCCTGAAAGCTCTTGCTGGTCCTCATCTCCCACTGGTAACCTCTCAAACGAACCACAAACACTTGGGCTCTGAACTTGTTTAGCCTACTAAAACTTCCAATGTACACAACCTCTCCTGCTCAATCTGGCCAGAGCTCAACACCGAAATTGCGAACGTCCAGTGATTGCTCCTACACTAAAGGTGCCAGCCCTGAAAGCTCTTGCTGGTCCTCATCTCCTACTGGTAACCTCTCAAACGAACCACAAACACTTGGGCTCTGAACTTGTTTAGCCTACGAAAACTTCCAACGTACACAGCCTCTCCTGCTCAATCTGCCCGAATTTCAACACCGAAATTGCGAACGTCCAGCGATTGCTCCTACACTAAAGGTGCCAGCCCTGAAAGCTCTTGCTGGTCCTCATCTCCCACTGGGAACCTCTCAAACGAACCACAAACACTTGGGCTCTGAACTTGTTTAGCCTACTAAAACTTCCAACGTACACAGCCTCTCCTGCTCAATCTGGCCAGAGCTCAACACCGAAATTGCGAACGTCCAGCGATTGCTCCTACACTAAAGGTGCCAGCCCTGAAAGCTCTTGCTGGTCCTCATCTCCCACTGGTAACCTCTCAAACGAACCACAAACACTTGGGCTCTGAACTTGTTTAGCCTACTAAAACTTCCAACGTACACAGCCTCTCCTGCTCAATCTGGCCAGAGCTCAACACCGAAATTGCGAACGTCCAGCGATTGCTCCTACACTAAAGGTGCCAGCCCTGAAAGCTCTTGCTGGTCCTCATCTCCCACTGGTAACCTCTCAAACGAACCACAAACACTTGGGCTCTGAACTTGTTTAGCCTACTAAAACTTCCATCGTACACTCCCTCTCCTGCTCAATCTGGCCAGAGCTCAACACCGAAATTGCGAACGTCCGGCGATTGCTCCTACACTAAAGGTGTCAGCCCTGAAAGCTCTTGCTGGTCCTCATCTCCCACTGGGAACCTCTCAAATGAACCACAAACACTTGGGCTCTGAACTTGTTTAGCCTACTAAAACTTCCAACGTACACAGCCTCTCCTGCTCAATCTGGCCAGAGCTCAACACCGAAATTGCGAACGTCCAGCGATTGCTCCTACACTAAAGGTGCCAGCCCTGAAAGCTCTTGCTGGTCCTCATCTCCCACTGGTAACCTCTCAAACGAACCACAAACACTTGGGCTCTGAACTTGTTTAGCCTACTAAAACTTCCATCGTACACTCCCTCTCCTGCTCAATCTGGCCAGAGCTCAACACCGAAATTGCGAACGTCCAGCGATTGCTCCTACACTAAAGGTGCCAGCCCTGAAAGCTCTTGCTGGTCCTCATCTCCCACTGGGAACCTCTCAAGCAAACCACAAACACTTGGGCTCTGAACTTGTTTAGCCTACTAAAACTTCCAACGTACACAGCCTCTCCTGCTCAATCTGGCCAGAGCTCAACACCGAAATTGCGAACGTCCAGCGATTGCTCCTACACTAAAGGTGCCAGCCCTGAAAGCTCTTGCTGGTCCTCATCTCCCACTGGTAACCTCTCAAACGAACCACAAACACTTGGGCTCGAACTTGTTTAGCCTACTAAAACTTCCAACGTACACAGCCTCTCCTGCTCAATCTGCCCGAAATTCAACACCGAAATTGCGAACGTCCGGCGATTGCTCCTACACTAAAGGTGCCAGCCCTGAAAGCTCTTGCTGGTCCTCATCTCCCACTGGGAACCTCTCAAACGAACCACAAACACTTGGGCTCTGAACTTGTTTAGCCTACTAAAACTTCCAACGTACACAGCCTCTCCTGCTCAATCTGGCCAGAGCTCAACACCGAAATTGCGAACGTCCGGCGATTGCTCCTACACTAAAGGTGCTAGCCCTGAAAGCTCTTGCTGGTCCTCATCTCCCACTGGTAACCTCTCAAACGAACCACAAACACTTGGGCTCTGAACTTGTTTAGCCTACTAAAACTTCCAACGTACACAGCCTCTCCTGCTCAATCTGGCCAGAGCTCAACACCGAAATTGCGAACGTCCGGCGATTGCTCCTACACTAGAGGTGCCAGCCCTGAAAGCTCTTGCTGGTCCTCATCTCCCACTGGTAACCTCTCAAACGAACCACAAACACTTGGGCTCTGAACTTGTTTAGCCTACTAAAACTTCCAACGTACACAGCCTCTCCTGCTCAATCTGGCCAGAGCTCAACACCGAAATTGCGAACGTCCAGCGATTGCTCCTACACTAAAGGTGCCAGCCCTGAAAGCTCTTGCTGGTCCTCATCTCCCACTGGTAACCTCTCAAACGAACCACAAACACTTGGGCTCTGAACTTGTTTAGCCTACTAAAACTTCCAACGTACACAGCCTCTCCTGCTCAATCTGCCCGAATTTCAACACCGAAATTGCGAACGTCCAGCGATTGCTCCTACACTAAAGGTGCCAGCCCTGAAAGCTCTTGCTGGTCCTCATCTCCCACTGGTAACCTCTCAAACGAACCACAAACACTTGGGCTCTGAACTTGTTTAGCCTACTAAAACTTCCAACGTACACAGCCTCTCCTGCTCAATCTGGCCAGAGCTCAACACCGAAATTGCGAACGTCCGGCGATTGCTCCTACACTAAAGGTGCCAGCCCTGAAAGCTCTTGCTGGTCCTCATCTCCCACTGGGAACCTCTCAAACGAACCACAAACACTTGGGCTCTGAACTTGTTTAGCCTACTAAAACTTCCAACGTACACAGCCTCTCCTGCTCAATCTGCCCGAATTTCAACACCGAAATTGCGAACGTCCGGCGATTGCTCCTACACTAAAGGTGCCAGCCCTGAAAGCTCTTGCTGGTCCTCATCTCCCACTGGTAACCTCTCAAACGAACCACAAACACTTGGGCTCTGAACTTGTTTAGCCTACCAAAACTTCCAACGTACACAGCCTCTCCTGCTCAATCTGGCCAGAGCTCAACACCGAAATTGCGAATGTCCGGCGATTGCTCCTACACTATAAAGGTGCCAGCCCTGAAAGCTCTTGCTGGTCCTCATCTCCCACTGGTAACCTCTCAAACGAACCACAAACACTTGGGCTCTGAACTTGTTTAGCCTACTAAAACTTCCAACGTACACAGCCTCTCCTGCTCAATCTGCCTGAAATTCAACACCGAAATTGCGAACGTCCAGCGATTGCTCCTACACTAAAGGTGCCAGCCCTGAAAGCTCTTGCTGGTCCTCATCTCCCACTGGTAACCTCTCAAACGAACCACAAACACTTGGGCTCTGAACTTGTTTAGCCTACTAAAACTTCCAACGTACACAGCCTCTCCTGCTCAATCTGGCCAGAGCTCAACACCGAAATTGCGAACGTCCAGGGATTGCTCCTCCACTAAAGGTGCCAGCCCTGAAAGCTCTTGCTGGTCCTCATCTCCCACTGGTAACCTCTCAAACGAACCACAAACACTTGGGCTCTGAACTTGTTTAGCCTACTAAAACTTCCAATGTACACAACCTCTCCTGCTCAATCTGGCCAGAGCTCAACACCGAAATTGCGAACGTCCAGTGATTGCTCCTACACTAAAGGTGCCAGCCCTGAAAGCTCTTGCTGGTCCTCATCTCCCACTGGTAACCTCTCAAACGAACCACAAACACTTGGGCTCTGAACTTGTTTAGCCTACTAAAACTTCCAACGTACACAGCCTCTCCTGCTCAATCTGCCCGAATTTCAACACCGAAATTGCGAACGTCCAGCGATTGCTCCTACACTAAAGGTGCCAGCCCTGAAAGCTCTTGCTGGTCCTCATCTCCCACTGGGAACCTCTCAAACGAACCACAAACACTTGGGCTCTGAACTTGTTTAGCCTACTAAAACTTCCAACGTACACAGCCTCTCCTGCTCAATCTGGCCAGAGCTCAACACCGAAATTGCGAACGTCCAGCGATTGCTCCTACACTAAAGGTGCCAGCCCTGAAAGCTCTTGCTGGTCCTCATCTCCCACTGGTAACCTCTCAAACGAACCACAAACACTTGGGCTCTGAACTTGTTTAGCCTACTAAAACTTCCATCGTACACTCCCTCTCCTGCTCAATCTGGCCAGAGCTCAACACCGAAATTGCGAACGTCCGGCGATTGCTCCTACACTAAAGGTGCCAGCCCTGAAAGCTCTTGCTGGTCCTCATCTCCCACTGGTAACCTCTCAAACGAACCACAAACACTTGGGCTCTGAACTTGTTTAGCCCACGAAAACTTCCAACGTACACAGCCTCTCCTGCTCAATCTGGCCAGAGCTCAACACCGAAATTGCGAACGTCCAGCGATTGCTCCTACACTAAAGGTGCCAGCCCTGAAAGCTCTTGCTGGTCCTCATCTCCCACTGGTAACCTCTCAAACGAACCACAAACACTTGGGCTCTGAACTTGTTTAGCCTACTAAAACTTCCATCGTACACTCCCTCTCCTGCTCAATCTGGCCAGAGCTCAACACCGAAATTGCGAACGTCCAGCGATTGCTCCTACACTAAAGGTGCCAGCCCTGAAAGCTCTTGCTGGTCCTCATCCATCTACACCCACTGGTAACCTCTCAAGCAAACCACAAACACTTGGGCTCTGAACTTGTTTAGCCTACTAAAAGTTCCAACGTACACAACCTCTCCTGCTCAATCTGGCCAGAGCTCAACACCGAAATTGCGAACGTCCGGCGATTGCTCCTACACTAAAGGTGCCAGCCCTGAAAGCTCTTGCTGGTCCTCATCTCCCACTGGTAACCTCTCAAATGAACCACAAACACTTGGGCTCTGAACTTGTTTAGCCTACCAAAACTTCCAACGTACACAGCCTCTCCTGCTCAATCTGGCCAGAGCTCAACACCGAAATTGCGAACGTCCAGCGATTGCTCCTACACTAAAGGTGCCAGCCCTGAAAGCTCTTGCTGGTCCTCATCTCCCACTAGTAACCTCTCAAACAAACCACAAACACTTGGGCTCTGAACTTGTTTAGCCTACTAAAACTTCCAACGTACACAGCCTCTCCTGCTCAATCTGCCCGAATTTCAACACCGAAATTGCGAACGTCCAGTGATTGCTCCTACACTAAAGGTGCCAGCCCTGAAAGCTCTTGCTGGTCCTCATCTCCCACTGGGAACCTCTCAAACGAACCACAAACACTTGGGCTCTGAACTTGTTTAGCCTACGAAAACTTCCAACGTACACAACCTCTCCTGCTCAATCTGGCCAGAGCTCAACACCGAAATTGCGAACGTCCAGCGATTGCTCCTACACTAAAGGTGCCAGCCCTGAAAGCTCTTGCTGGTCCTCATCTCCCACTGGTAACCTCTCAAACGAACCACAAACACTTGGGCTCTGAACTTGTTTAGTCTACTAAAACTTCCATCGTGCACAGCCTCTCCTGCTCAATCTGGCCAGAGCTCAACACCGAAGTTGCGAACGTCCAGCGATTGCTCCTACACTAAAGGTGCCAGCCCTGAAAGCTCTTGCTGGTCCTCATCTCCCACTGGTAACCTCTCAAGCAAACCACAAACACTTGGGCTCTGAACTTTTTTAGCCTACTAAAACTTCCAACGTACACAGCCTCTCCTGCTCAATCTGGCCAGAGCTCAACACCGAAATTGCGAACGTCCGGCGATTGCTCCTACACTAAAGGTGCCAGCCCTGAAAGCTCTTGCTGGTCCTCATCTCCCACTGGTAACCTCTCAAACGAACCACAAACACTTGGGCTCTGAACTTGTTTAGCCTACTAAAACTTCCAACGTACACAGCCTCTCCTGCTCAATCTGCCCGAAATTCAACACCGAAATTGCGAACGTCCGGCGATTGCTCCTACACTAAAGGTGCCAGCCCTGAAAGCTCTTGCTGGTCCTCATCTCCCACTGGGAACCTCTCAAACGAACCACAAACACTTGGGCTCTGAACTTGTTTAGCCTACTAAAACTTCCAACGTACACAGCCTCTCCTGCTCAATCTGGCCAGAGCTCAACACCGAAATTGCGAACGTCCGGCGATTGCTCCTACACTAAAGGTGCCAGCCCTGAAAGCTCTTGCTGGTCCTCATCTCCCACTGGTAACCTCTCAAACGAACCACAAACACTTGGGCTCTGAACTTGTTTAGCCTACTAAAACTTCCAACGTACACAGCCTCTCCTGCTCAATCTGGCCAGAGCTCAACACCGAAATTGCGAACGTCCGGCGATTGCTCCTACACTAGAGGTGCCAGCCCTGAAAGCTCTTGCTGGTCCTCATCTCCCACTGGTAACCTCTCAAACGAACCACAAACACTTGGGCTCTGAACTTGTTTAGCCTACTAAAACTTCCAACGTACACAGCCTCTCCTGCTCAATCTGGCCAGAGCTCAACACCGAAATTGCGAACGTCCAGCGATTGCTCCTACACTAAAGGTGCCAGCCCTGAAAGCTCTTGCTGGTCCTCATCTCCCACTGGTAACCTCTCAAACGAACCACAAACACTTGGGCTCTGAACTTGTTTAGCCTACTAAAACTTCCAACGTACACAGCCTCTCCTGCTCAATCTGCCCGAATTTCAACACCGAAATTGCGAACGTCCAGCGATTGCTCCTACACTAAAGGTGCCAGCCCTGAAAGCTCTTGCTGGTCCTCATCTCCCACTGGGAACCTCTCAAACGAACCACAAACACTTGGGCTCTGAACTTGTTTAGCCTACTAAAACTTCCAACGTACACAGCCTCTCCTGCTCAATCTGGCCAGAGCTCAACACCGAAATTGCGAACGTCCGGCGATTGCTCCTACACTAAAGGTGCCAGCCCTGAAAGCTCTTGCTGGTCCTCATCTCCCACTGGGAACCTCTCAAACGAACCACAAACACTTGGGCTCTGAACTTGTTTAGCCTACTAAAACTTCCAACGTACACAGCCTCTCCTGCTCAATCTGCCCGAATTTCAACACCGAAATTGCGAACGTCCAGCGATTGCTCCTACACTAAAGGTGCCAGCCCTGAAAGCTCTTGCTGGTCCTCATCTCCCACTGGTAACCTCTCAAACGAACCACAAACACTTGGGCTCTGAACTTGTTTAGCCTACTAAAACTTCCAACGTACACAGCCTCTCCTGCTCAATCTGGCCAGAGCTCAACACCGAAATTGCGAACGTCCGGCGATTGCTCCTACACTAAAGGTGCCAGCCCTGAAAGCTCTTGCTGGTCCTCATCTCCCACTGGTAACCTCTCAAACGAACCACAAACACTTGGGCTCTGAACTTGTTTAGCCTACTAAAACTTGCAACGTACACAGCCTCTCCTGCTCAATCTGCCTGAAATTCAACACCGAAATTGCGAACGTCCAGCGATTGCTCCTACACTAAAGGTGCCAGCCCTGAAAGCTCTTGCTGGTCCTCATCTCCCACTGCTAACCTCTCAAACGAACCACAAACACTTGGGCTCTGAACTTGTTTAGCCTACTAAAACTTCCAACGTACACAGCCTCTCCTGCTCAATCTGGCCAGAGCTCAACACCGAAATTGCGAACGTCCAGCGATTGCTCCTCCACTAAAGGTGCCAGCCCTGAAAGCTCTTGCTGGTCCTCATCTCCCACTGGTAACCTCTCAAACGAACCACAAACACTTGGGCTCTGAACTTGTTTAGCCTACTAAAACTTCCAATGTACACAACCTCTCCTGCTCAATCTGGCCAGAGCTCAACACCGAAATTGCGAACGTCCAGTGATTGCTCCTACACTAAAGGTGCCAGCCCTGAAAGCTCTTGCTGGTCCTCATCTCCCACTGGTAACCTCTCAAACGAACCACAAACACTTGGGCTCTGAACTTGTTTAGCCTACGAAAACTTCCAACGTACACAGCCTCTCCTGCTCAATCTGGCCAGAGCTCAACACCGAAATTGCGAACGTCCAGGGATTGCTCCTCCACTAAAGGTGCCAGCCCTGAAAGCTCTTGCTGGTCCTCATCTCCCACTGGTAACCTCTCAAACGAACCACAAACACTTGGGCTCTGAACTTGTTTAGCCTACTAAAACTTGCAACGTACACAGCCTCTCCTGCTCAATCTGCCCGAATTTCAACACCGAAATTGCGAACGTCCAGCGATTGCTCCTACACTAAAGGTGCCAGCCCTGAAAGCTCTTGCTGGTCCTCATCTCCCACTGGTAACCTCTCAAACGAACCACAAACACTTGGGCTCTGAACTTGTTTAGCCTACTAAAACTTCCAACGTACACAGCCTCTCCTGCTCAATCTGGCCAGAGCTCAACACCGAAATTGCGAACGTCCAGCGATTGCTCCTACACTAAAGGTGCCAGCCCTGAAAGCTCTTGCTGGTCCTCATCTCCCACTGGTAACCTCTCAAACGAACCACAAACACTTGGGCTCTGAACTTGTTTAGCCTACTAAAACTTCCAACGTACACAGCCTCTCCTGCTCAATCTGGCCAGAGCTCAACACCGAAATTGCGAACGTCCAGGGATTGCTCCTCCACTAAAGGTGCCAGCCCTGAAAGCTCTTGCTGGTCCTCATCTCCCACTGGTAACCTCTCAAACGAACCACAAACACTTGGGCTCTGAACTTGTTTAGCCTACTAAAACTTGCAACGTACACAGCCTCTCCTGCTCAATCTGCCCGAATTTCAACACCGAAATTGCGAACGTCCAGCGATTGCTCCTACACTAAAGGTGCCAGCCCTGAAAGCTCTTGCTGGTCCTCATCTCCCACTGGTAACCTCTCAAACGAACCACAAACACTTGGGCTCTGAACTTGTTTAGCCTACTAAAACTTCCAACGTACACAGCCTCTCCTGCTCAATCTGGCCAGAGCTCAACACCGAAATTGCGAACGTCCAGCGATTGCTCCTACACTAAAGGTGCCAGCCCTGAAAGCTCTTGCTGGTCCTCATCTCCCACTAGTAACCTCTCAAACAAACCACAAACACTTGGGCTCTGAACTTGTTTAGCCTACTAAAACTTCCAACGTACACAGCCTCTCCTGCTCAATCTGCCCGAATTTCAACACCGAAATTGCGAACGTCCAGTGATTGCTCCTACACTAAAGGTGCCAGCCCTGAAAGCTCTTGCTGGTCCTCATCTCCCACTGGTAACCTCTCAAACGAACCACAAACACTTGGGCTCTGAACTTGTTTAGCCTACTAAAACTTCCAACGTACACAGCCTCTCCTGCTCAATCTGGCCAGAGCTCAACACCGAAATTGCGAACGTCCAGCGATTGCTCCTCCACTAAAGGTGCCAGCCCTGAAAGCTCTTGCTGGTCCTCATCTCCCACTGGTAACCTCTCAAACGAACCACAAACACTTGGGCTCTGAAAGTTTAGCCTACTAAAACTTCCATCGTACACTCCCTCTCCTGCTCAATCTGGCCAGAGCTCAACACCGAAGTTGCGAACGTCCAGCGATTGCTCCTACACTAAAGGTGCCAGCCCTGAAAGCTCTTGCTGGTCCTCATCTCCCACTGGTAACCTCTCAAGCAAACCACAAACACTTGGGCTCTGAACTTGTTCAGCCTACTAAAACTTCCAACGTACACAACCTCTCCTGCTCAATCTGGCCAGAGCTCAACACCGAAATTGCGAACGTCCGGCGATTGCTCCTACACTAAAGGTGCCAGCCCTGAAAGCTCTTGCTGGTCCTCATCTCCCACTGGTAACCTCTCAAACGAACCACAAACACTTGGGCTCTGAACTTGTTTAGCCTACGAAAACTTCCAACGTACACAGCCTCTCCTGCTCAATCTGGCCAGAGCTCAACACCGAAATTGCGAACGTCCAGCGATTGCTCCTACACTAAAGGTGCCAGCCCTGAAAGCTCTTGCTGGTCCTCATCTCCCACTAGTAACCTCTCAAACGAACCACAAACACTTGGGCTCTGAACTTGTTTAGCCTACTAAAACTTCCAACGTACACAGCCTCTCCTGCTCAATCTGCCCGAATTTCAACACCGAAATTGCGAACGTCCAGCGATTGCTCCTACACTAAAGGTGCCAGCCCTGAAAGCTCTTGCTGGTCCTCATCTCCCACTGGGAACCTCTCAAATGAACCACAAACACTTGGGCTCTGAACTTGTTTAGCCTACTAAAACTTCCAACGTACACAGCCTCTCCTGTTCAATCTGCCCGAATTTCAACAGCGAAATTGCGAACGTCCAGCGATTGCTCCTACACTAAAGGTGCCAGCCCTGAAAGCTCTTGCTGGTCCTCATCTCCCACTGGTAACCTCTCAAACGAACCACAAACACTTGGGCTCTGAACTTGTTTAGCCTACTAAAACTTCCAACGTACACAGCCTCTCCTGCTCAATCTGGCCAGAGCTCAACACCGAAATTGCGAACGTCCAGCGATTGCTCCTACACTAAAGGTGCCAGCCCTGAAAGCTCTTGCTGGTCCTCATCTCCCACTAGTAACCTCTCAAACAAACCACAAACACTTGGGCTCTGAACTTGTTTAGCCTACTAAAACTTCCAACGTACACAGCCTCTCCTGCTCAATCTGCCCGAATTTCAACACCGAAATTGCGAACGTCCAGTGATTGCTCCTACACTAAAGGTGCCAGCCCTGAAAGCTCTTGCTGGTCCTCATCTCCCACTGGTAACCTCTCAAACGAACCACAAACACTTGGGCTCTGAACTTGTTTAGCCTACTAAAACTTCCAACGTACACAGCCTCTCCTGCTCAATCTGGCCAGAGCTCAACACCGAAATTGCGAACGTCCAGCGATTGCTCCTACACTAAAGGTGCCAGCCCTGAAAGCTCTTGCTGGTCCTCATCTCCCACTGGTAACCTCTCAAACGAACCACAAACACTTGGGCTCTGAACTTGTTTAGCCTACTAAAACTTCCATCGTACACTCCCCTCTCCTGCTCAATCTGGCCAGAGCTCAACACTGAAATTGCGAACGTCCAGCGATTGCTCCTACACTAAAGGTGCCAGCCCTGAAAGCTCTTGCTGGTCCTCATCTCCCACTGGTAACCTCTCAAGCAAACCACAAACACTTGGGGCTCTGAACTTGTTCAGCCTACTAAAACTTCCAACGTACACAACCTCTCCTGCTCAATCTGGCCAGAGCTCAACACCGAAATTGCGAACGTCCGGCGATTGCTCCTACACTAAAGGTGCCAGCCCTGAAAGCTCTTGCTGGTCCTCATCTCCCACTGGTAACCTCTCAAACGAACCACAAACACTTGGGCTCTGAACTTGTTTAGCCTACTAAAACTTCCAACGTACACAGCCTCTCCTGCTCAATCTGCCCGAATTTCAACAGCGAAATTGCGAACGTCCAGCGATTGCTCCCTACACTAAAGGTGCCAGACCTGAAAGCTCTTGCTGGTCCTCATCTCCCACTGGTAACCTCTCAAACGAACCACAAACACTTGGGCTCTGAACTTGTTTAGCCTACTAAACTTCCAACGTACACAGCCTCTCCTGCTCAATCTGGCCAGAGCTCAACACCGAAATTGCGAACGTCCGGCGATTGCTCCTACACTAAATGTGCCAGCCCTGAAAGCTCTTGCTGGTCCTCATCTCCCACTGGTAACCTCTCAAGCAAACCACAAACACTTGGGCTCTGAACTTGTTTAGGCCTACTAAAACTTCCAACGTACACAGCCTCTCCTGCTCAATCTGCCCGAATTTCAACACCGAAATTGCGAACGGTCCAGCGATTGCTCCTACACTAAAGGTGCCAGCCCTGAAAGCTCTTGCTGGTCCTCATCTCCCACTGGTAACCTCTCAAACGAACCACAAACACTTGGGCTCTGAACTTGTTTAGCCTACGAAAACTTCCATCGTACACTCCCTCTCCTGCTCAATCTGGCCAGAGCTCAACACCGAAATTGCGAACGTCCAGCGATTGCTCCTACACTAAAGGTGCCAGCCCTGAAAGCTCTTGCTGGTCCTCATCTCCCACTGGTAACCTCTCAAGCAAACCACAAACACTTGGGCTCTGAACTTGTTTAGCCTACTAAAAGTTCCAACGTACACAACCTCTCCTGCTCAATTGGCCAGAGCTCAACACCGAAATGCGAACGTCCGGCGATTGCTCCTACACTAAAGGTGCAGCCCTGAAAGCTCTTGCTGGTCCTCATCTCCCACTGGTAACCTCTCAAACGAACACAAACACTTGGGCTCTGAACTTGTTTAGCCTACCAAAACTTCCAACGTACACAGCCCTCTCCTGCTCAATCTGGCCAGAGCTCAACACCGAAATTGCGAACGTCCAGCGATTGCTCCTACACTAAAGGTGCCAGCCCTGAAAGCTCTTGCTGGTCCTCATCTCCCACTAGTAACCTCTCAAACGAACCACAAACACTTGGGCTCTGAACTTGTTTAGCCTACTAAAACTTCCAACGTACACAGCCTCTCCTGCTCAATCTGCCCGAATTTCAACACCGAAATTGCGAACGTCCAGCGATTGCTCCTACACTAAAGGTGCCAGCCCTGAAAGCTCTTGCTGGTCCTCATCTCCCACTGGGAACCTCTCCAAATGAACCACAAACACTTGGGCTCTGAACTTGTTTAGCCTACTAAAACTTCCAACGTACACAGCCTCTCTCACCTGCTCTTATCTGCCCCGAATTTCAACAGCGAAATTGCGAACGTCCAGCGATTGCTCCTACACTAAAGGTGCCAGCCCTGAAAGCTCTTGCTGGTCCTCATCTCCCACTGGTAACCTCTCAAACGAACCACAAACACTTGGGCTCTGAACTTGTTTAGCCTACTAAAACTTCCAACGTACACAGCCTCTCCTGCTCAATCTGGCCAGAGCTCAACACTGAAATTGCGAACGTCCGGCGATTGCTCCTACACTAAAGGTACCAGCCCTGAAAGCTCTTGCTGGTCCTCATCTCCCACTGGTAACCTCTCAAGCGAACCACAAACACTTGGCTCTGAACTTGTTTAGCCTACTAAAACTTCCAACGTACACAGCCTCTCCTGCTCAATCTGGCCAGAGCTCAACACCGAAATTGCGAACGTCCAGCGATTGCTCCTACACTAAAGGTGCCAGCCCTGAAAGCTCTTGCTGGTCCTCATCTCCCACTGGTAACCTCTCAACGAACCACAAACACTTGGGCTCTGAACTTGTTTAGCCTACTAAAACTTCCAACGTACACAGCCTCTCCTGTTCAATCTGGCCAGAGCTCAACACCGAAATTGCGAACGTCCGGCGATTGCTCCTACACTAAAGGTGCCAGCCCTGAAAGCTCTTGCTGGTCCTCATCTCCCACTGGTAACCTCTCAAGCAAACCACAAACACTTGGGCTCTGAACTTGTTTAGCCTACTAAAACTTCCAACGTACACAGCCTCTCCTGCTCAATCTGGGCCAGAGCTCAACACCGAAATTGCGAACGTCCAGCGATTGCTCCTACACTAAAGGTGCCAGCCCTGAAAGCTCTTGCTGGTCCTCATCTCCCACTGGTAACTTCTCAAGCGAACCACAACACTCTTGGGCTCTGAACTTGTTTAGCCTACTAAAACTTCCAACGTACACAGCCTCTCCCTGCTCAATCTGGCCAGAGCTCAACACCGAAATTGCGAACGTCCAGCGATTGCTCCTCCACTAAAGGTGCCAGCCCTGAAAGCTCTTGCTGGTCCTCATCTCCCACTGGTAACCTCTCAAACGAACCACAAACACTTGGGCTCTGAACTTGTTTAGCCTACCAAAACTTCCAACGTACACAGCCTCTCCTGCTCAATCTGGCCAGAGCTCAACACCGAAATTGCGAACGTCCAGCGATTGCTCCTACACTAAAGGTGCCAGCCCTGAAAGCTCTTGCTGGTCCTCATCTCCCACTGGTAACCTCTCAAACGAACCACAAACACTTGGGCTCTGAACTTGTTTAGCCTACTAAAACTTCCAACGTACACAGCCTCTCCTGCTCAATCTGGCCAGAGCTCAACACCGAAATTGCGAACGTCCGGCGATTGCTCCTACACTAAAGGTGCCAGCCCTGAAAGCTCTTGCTGGTCCTCATCTCCCACTGGGAACCTCTCAAACGAACCACAAACACTTGGGCTCTGAACTTGTTTAGCCTACTAAAACTTCCAACGTACACAGCCTCTCCTGCTCAATCTGGCCAGAGCTCAACACCGAAATTGCGAACGTCCGGCGATTGCTCCTACACTAAAGGTGCCAGCCCTGAAAGCTCTTGCTGGTCCTCATCTCCCACTGGTAACCTCTCAAACGAACCACAAACACTTGGGCTCTGAACTTGTTTAGCCTACGAAAACTTCCAAACGTACACAGCCTCTCCTGCTCAATCTGGCCAGAGCTCAACACCGAAATTGCGAACGTCCGGCGATTGCTCCTACACTAAAGGTGCCAGCCCTGAAAGCTCTTGCTGGTCCTCATCTCCCACTGGTAACCTCTCAAACGAACCACAAACACTTGGGGCTCTGAACTTGTTTAGCCTACTAAAACTTCCAACGTACACAGCCTCTCCTGCTCAATCTGGCCGAAATTCAACACCGAAATTGCGAACGTCCAGCGATTGCTCCTACACTAAAGGTGCCAGCCCTGAAAGCTCTTGCTGGTCCTCATCTCCCACTGGTAACCTCTCAAACGAACCACAAACACTTGGGCTCTGAACTTGTTTAGCCTACTAAAACTTCCAACGTACACAGCCTCTCCTGCTCAATCTGGCCAGAGCTCAACACCGAAATTGCGAACGTCCGGCGATTGCTCCTACACTAAAGGTGCCAGCCCTGAAAGCTCTTGCTGGTCCTCATCTCCCACTGGTAACCTCTCAAACGAACCACAAACACTTGGGCTCTGAACTTGTTTAGCCTACGAAAACTTCCAACGTACACAGCCTCTCCTGCTCAATCTGGCCAGAGCTCAACACCGAAATTGCGAACGTCCAGCGATTGCTCCTACACTAAAGGTGCCAGCCCTGAAAGCTCTTGCTGGTCCTCATCTCCCACTGGTAACCTCTCAAACGAACCACAAACACTTGGGCTCTGAACTTGTTTAGCCTACGAAAACTTCCAACGTACACAGCCTCTCCTGCTCAATCTGGCCAGAGCTCAACACCGAAATTGCGAACGTCCGGCGATTGCTCCTACACTAAAGGTGCCAGCCCTGAAAGCTCTTGCTGGTCCTCATCTCCCACTGGTAACCTCTCAAGCGAACCACAAACACTTGGGCTCTGAACTTGTTTAGTCTACTAAAACTTCCAACGTACACAGCCTCTCCTGCTCAATCTGGCCAGAGCTCAACACCGAAATTGCGAACGTCCAGCGATTGCTCCTACACTAAAGGTGCCAGCCCTGAAAGCTCTTGCTGGTCCTCATCTCCCACTGGTAACCTCTCAAACGAACCACAAACACTTGGGCTCTGAACTTGTTTAGCCTACTAAAACTTCCAACGTACACAGCCTCTCCTGCTCAATCTGGCCAGAGCTCAACACCGAAATTGCGAACGTCCAGCGATTGCTCCTACACTAAAGGTGCCAGCCCTGAAAGCTCTTGCTGGTCCTCATCTCCCACTGGTAACCTCTCAAACGAACCACAAACACTTGGGCTCTGAACTTGTTTAGCCTACTAAAACTTCCAACGTACACAGCCTCTCCTGCTCAATCTGGCCAGAGCTCAACACTGAAATTGCGAACGTCCGGCGATTGCTCCTACACTAAAGGTACCAGCCCTGAAAGCTCTTGCTGTCCTCATCTCCCACTGGTAACCTCTCAAGCGAACCACAAACACTTGGGCTCTGAACTTGTTTAGCCTACTAAAACTTCCAACGTACACAGCCTCTCCTGCTCAATCTGGCCAGAGCTCAACACCGAAATTGCGAACGTCCAGCGATTGCTCCTACACTAAAGGTGCCAGCCCTGAAAGCTCTTGCTGGTCCTCATCTCCCACTGGTAACCTCTCAAATGAACCACAAACACTTGGGCTCTGAACTTGTTTAGCCTACTAAAACTTCCAACGTACACAGCCTCTCCTGTTCAATCTGCCGAATTTCAACAGCGAAATTGCGAACGTCCAGCGATTGCTCCTACACTAAAGGTTGCCAGCCCTGAAAGCTCTTGCTGGTCCTCATCTCCCACTGGTAACCTCTCAAACGAACCACAAACACTTGGGCTCTGAACTTGTTTAGCCTACTAAAACTTCCAACGTACACTCCCTATCCTGCTCAATCTGGCCAGAGCTCAACACCGAAATTGCGAACGGTCCGGCGATTGCTCCTACACTAAAGGTGCCAGCCCTGAAAGCTCTTGCTGGTCCTCATCTCCCACTGGTAACCTCTCAAGCAAACCACAAACACTTGGGCTCTGAACTTGTTTAGCCTACGAAAACTTCCAACGTACACAGCCTCTCCTGCTCAATCTGGCCAGAGCTCAACACCGAAATTGCGAACGTCCAGCGATTGCTCCTACACTAAAGGTGCCAGCCCTGAAAGCTCTTGCTGGTCCTCATCTCCCACTGGTAACCTCTCAAGCGAACCACAAACACTTGGGCTCTGAACTTGTTAGCCTACTAAAACTTCCAACGTACACAGCCTCTCCTGCTCAATCTGGCCAGAGCTCAACACCGAAATTGCGAACGTCCAGCGATTGCTCCTCCACTAAAGGTGCCAGCCCTGAAAGCTCTTGCTGGTCCTCATCTCCCACTGGTAACCTCTCAAACGAACCACAAACACTTGGGCTCTGAACTTGTTTAGCCTACCAAAACTTCCAACGTACACTCCCTCTCCTGCTCAATCTGGCCAGAGCTCAACACCGAAATTGCGAACGTCCAGCGATTGCTCCTACACTAAAGGTGCAGCCCTGAAAGCTCTTGCTGGTCCTCATCTCCCACTGGTAACCTCTCAAACGAACCACAAACACTTGGGTTCTGAACTTGTTTAGCCTACTAAAACTTCCAACGTACACAGCCTCTCCTGCTCAATCTGGCCAGAGCTCAACACCGAAATTGCGAACGTCCGGCGATTGCTCCTACACTAAAGGTGCCAGCCCTGAAAGCTCTTGCTGGTCCTCATCTCCCACTGGGAACCTCTCAAACGAACCACAAACACTTGGGCTCTGAACTTGTTTAGCCTACTAAAACTTCCAACGTACACAGCCTCTCCTGCTCAATCTGGCCAGAGCTCAACACCGAAATTGAGAACGTCCGGCGATTGCTCCTACACTAAAGGTGCCAGCCTGAAAGCTCTTGCTGGTCCTCATCTCCCACTGGTAACCTCTCAAACGAACCACAAACACTTGGGCTCTGAACTTGTTTAGCCTACGAAAACTTCCAACGTACACAGCCTCTCCTGCTCAATCTGGCCAGAGCTCAACACCGAAATTGCGAACGTCCAGCGATTGCTCCTACACTAAAGGTGCCAGCCCTGAAAGCTCTTGCTGGTCGTCATCTCCCACTGGTAACCTCTCAAACGAACCACAAACACTTGGGCTCTGAACTTGTTTAGCCTACTAAAACTTCCAACGTACACAGCCTCTCCTGCTCAATCTGGCCAAAATTCAACACCGAAATTGCGAACGTCCAGCGATTGCTCCTACACTAAAGGTGCCAGCCCTGAAAGCTCTTGCTGGTCCTCATCTCCCACTGGGAACCTCTCAAACGAACCACAAACACTTGGGCTCTGAACTTGTTTAGCCTACTAAAACTTCCAACGTACACAGCCTCTCCTGCTCAATCTGGCCAGAGCTCAACACCGAAATTGCGAACGTCCGGCGATTGCTCCTACACTAAAGGTGCCAGCCCTGAAAGCTCTTGCTGGTCCTCATCTCCCACTGGTAACCTCTCAAACGAACCACAAACACTTGGGCTCTGAACTTGTTTAGCCTACGAAAACTTCCAACGTACACAGCCTCTCCTGCTCAATCTGGCCAGAGCTCAACACCGAAATTGCGAACGTCCAGCGATTGCTCCTACACTAAAGGTGCCAGCCCTGAAAGCTCTTGCTGGTCCTCATCTCCCACTGGTAACCTCTCAAACGAACCACAAACACTTGGGCTCTGAACTTGTTTAGCCTACGAAAACTTCCAACGTACACAGCCTCTCCTGCTCAATCTGGCCAGAGCTCAACACCGAAATTGCGAACGTCCGGCGATTGCTCCTACACTAAAGGTGCCAGCCCTGAAAGCTCTTGCTGGTCCTCATCTCCCACTGGTAACCTCTCAAGCGAACCACAAACACTTGGGCTCTGAACTTGTTTAGCCTACTAAAACTTCCAACGTACACAGCCTCTCCTGCTCAATCTGGCCAGAGCTCAACACCGAAATTGCGAACGTCCAGCGATTGCTCCTACACTAAAGGTGCCAGCCCTGAAAGCTCTTGCTGGTCCTCATCTCCCACTGGTAACCTCTCAAACGAACCACAAACACTTGGGCTCTGAACTTGTTTAGCCTACTAAAACTTCCAACGTACACAGCCTCTCCTGCTCAATCTGGCCAGAGCTCAACACCGAAATTGCGAACGTCCAGCGATTGCTCCTACACTAAAGGTGCCAGCCCTGAAAGCTCTTGCTGGTCCTCATCTCCCACTGGTAACCTCTCAAACGAACCACAAACACTTGGGCTCTGAACTTGTTTAGCCTACTAAAACTTCCAACGTACACAGCCTCTCCTGCTCAATCTGGCCAGAGCTCAACACCGAAATTGCGAACGTCCGGCGATTGCTCCTACACTAAAGGTGCCAGCCCTGAAAGCTCTTGCTGGTCCTCATCTCCCACTGGTAACCTCTCAAACGAACCACAAACACTTGGGCTCTGAACTTGTTTAGCCTACGAAAACTTCCAACGTACACAGCCTCTCCTGCTCAATCTGGCCAGAGCTCAACACCGAAATTGCGAACGTCCAGCGATTGCTCCTACACTAAAGGTGCCAGCCCTGAAAGCTCTTGCTGGTCCTCATCTCCCACTGGTAACCTCTCAAACGAACCACAAACACTTGGGCTCTGAACTTGTTTAGCCTACGAAAACTTCCATCGTACACAGCCTCTCCTGCTCAATCTGGCCAGAGCTCAACACCGAAATTGCGAACAATCCGGCGATTGCTCCTACACTAAAGGTGCCAGCCCTGAAAGCTCTTGCTGGTCGTCATCTCCCACTGGGAACCTCTCAAACGAACCACAAACACTTGGGCTCTGAACTTGTTTAGCCTACGAAAACTTCCAACGTACACAGCCTCTCCTGCTCAATCTGGCCAGAGCTCAACACCGAAATTGCGAACGTCCAGCGATTGCTCCTACACTAAAGGTGCCAGCCCCTGAAAGCTCTTGCTGGTCCTCATCTCCCACTGGTAACCTCTCAAACGAACCACAAACACTTGGGCTCTGAACTTGTTTAGCCTACTAAAACTTCCAACGTACACAGCCTCTCCTGCTCAATCTGGCCAGAGCTCAACACCGAAATTGCGAACGTCCGGCGATTGCTCCTACACTAAAGGTGCCAGCCCTGAAAGCTCTTGCTGGTCTCATCTCCCACTGGTAACCTCTCAAACGAACCACAAACACTTGGCTCTGAACTTGTTTAGCCTACTAAAACTTCCAACGTACACAGCCTCTCCTGCTCAATCTGGCCAGAGCTCAACACCGAAATTGCGAACGTCCAGCGATATGCTCCTACACTAAAGGTGCCAGCCTGAAAGCTCTTGCTGGTCCTCATCTCCACTGCTAAACTCTCAAACGAACCACAAACACTTGGGCTCTGAACTTGTTTAGCTACCAAAACTTCCAACGTACACAGCCTCTCCTGCTCAATCTGGCCAGAGCTCAACACCGAAATTGCGAACGTCCAGCGATTGCTCCTACACTAAAGGTGCCAGCCTTGAAAGCTCTTGCTGGTCCTCATCTCCCACTAGTAACCTCTCAAACGAACCACAAACACTTGGGCTCTGAACTTGTTTAGCCTACGAAAACTTCCAACGTACACAGCCTCTCCTGCTCAATCTGGCCAATATTCAACACCGAAATTGCGAACGTCCAGCGATTGCTCCTACACTAAAGGTGCCAGCCCTGAAAGCTCTTGCTGGTCCTCATCTCCCACTGGTAACCTCTCAAACGAACCACAAACACTTGGCTCAGAAATTGTTTAGCCTACCAAAACTTCCAACGTACACAGCCTCTCCTGCTCAATCTGGCCAGAGCTCAACACCGAAATTGCGAACGTCCAGCGATTGCTCCTACACTAAAGGTGCCAGCCCTGAAAGCTCTTGCTGGTCCTCATCTCCCACTGATCCCACTGGTAACCTCTCAAACGAACCACAAACACTTGGCTCTGAACTTGTTTAGCCTACGAAAACTTCCAACGTACACAGCCTCTCCTGCTCAATCTGGCCAGAGCTCAACACCGAAATTGCGAACGTCCGGCGATTGCTCCTACACTAAAGGTGCCAGCCCTGAAAGCTCTTGCTGGTCCTCATCTCCCACTGGTAACCTCTCAAACGAACCACAAACACTTGGGCTCTGAACTTGTTTAGCCTACGAAAACTTCCAACGTACACAGCCTCTCCTGCTCAATCTGGCCAGAGCTCAACACCGAAATTGCGAACGTCCAGCGATTGCTCCTACACTAAAGGTGCCAGCCCTGAAAGCTCTTGCTGGTCCTCATCTCCCACTGGTAACCTCTCAAACGAACCACAAACACTTGGGCTCTGACTTGTTTAGCCTACGAAAACTTCCATCGTACACAGCCTCTCCTGCTCAATCTGGCCAGAGCTCAACACCGAAATTGCGAACATCCGGCGATTGCTCCTACACTAAAGGTGCCAGCCCTGAAAGCTCTTGCTGGTCGTCATCTCCCACTGGGAACCTCTCAAACGAACCACAAACACTTGGGCTCTGAACTTGTTTAGCCTACGAAAACTTCCAACGTACACAGCCTCTCCTGCTCAATCTGGCCAGAGCTCAACACCGAAATTGCGAACGTCCAGCGATTGCTCCTACACTAAAGGTGCCAGCCCTGAAAGCTCTTGCTGGTCCTCATCTCCCACTGGTAACCTCTCAACGAACCACAAACACTTGGGCTCTGAACTTGTTTAGCCTACTAAAACTTCCAACGTACACAGCCTCTCCTGCTCAATCTGGCCAGAGCTCAACACCGAAATTGCGAACGTCCGGCGATTGCTCCTACACTAAAGGTGCCAGCCCTGAAAGCTCTTGCTGGTCCTCATCTCCCACTGGTAACCTCTCAAACGAACCACAAACACTTGGGCTCTGAACTTGTTTAGCCTACTAAAACTTCCAACGTACACAGCCTCCTCCTGCTCAATCTGGCCAGAGCTCAACACCGAAATTGCGAACGTCCAGCGATTGCTCCTACACTAAAGGTGCCAGCCCTGAAAGCTCTTGCTGGTCCTCATCTCCCACTGCTAAACTCTCAAACGAACCACAAACACTTGGGCTCTGAACTTGTTTAGCTACCAAAACTTCCAACGTACACAGCCTCTCCTGCTCAATCTGGCCAGAGCTCAACACCGAAATTGCGAACGTCAGCGATTGCTCCTACACTAAAGGTGCCAGCCTTGAAAGCTCTTGCTGGTCCTCATCTCCCACTAGTAACCTCTCAAACGAACCACAAACACTTTGGGCTCTGAACTTGTTTAGCCTACGAAAACTTCCAACGTACACAGCCTCTCCTGCTCAATCTGGCCAGAGCTCAACACCGAAATTGCGAACGTCCAGCGATTGCTCCTACACTAAAGGTGCCAGCCCTGAAAGCTCTTGCTGGTCCTCATCTCCCACTGGTAACCTCTCAAACGAACCACAAACACTTGGGCTCAGAAATTGTTTAGCCTACCAAAACTTCCAACGTACACAGCCTCTCCTGCTCAATCTGGCCAGAGCTCAACACCGAAATTGCGAACGTCCAGCGATTGCTCCTACACTAAAGGTGCCAGCCCTGAAAGCTCTTGCTGGTCCTCATCTCCCACTGGTAACCTCTCAAACGAACCACAAACACTTGGGCTCTGAACTTGTTTAGCCTACTAAAACTTCCAACGTACACAGCCTCTCCTGCTCAATCTGGCCAGAGCTCAACACCGAAATTGCGAACGTCCAGTGATTGCTCCTACACTAAAGGTGCCAGCCCTGAAAGCTCTTGCTGTTCCTCATCTCCCACTGGTAACCTCTCAAACGAACCACAAACACTTGGGCTCTGAACTTGTTTAGCCTACCAAAACTTCCAACGTACACAGCCTCTCCTGCTCAATCTGCCCGAAATTCAACACCGAATTGCGAACGTCCAGCGATTGCTCCTCCACTAAAGGTGCCAGCCCTGAAAGCTCTTGCTGGTCCTCATCTCCCACTAGTAACCTCTCAAACGAACCACAAACACTTGGCCTCTGAACTTGTTTAGCCTACTAAAACTTCCAACGTACACAGCCTCTCCTGCTCAATCTGGCCAGAGCTCAACACCGAAATTGCGAACGTCCAGCGATTGCTCCTACGCTAAAGGTGCCAGCCCTGAAAGCTCTTGCTGGTCCTCATCTCCCACTGGTAACCTCTCAAACGAACCACAAACACTTGGGCTCTGAACTTGTTTAGCCTACGAAAACTTCCAACGTACACAGCCTCTCCTGCTCAATCTGGCCAGAGCTCAACACCGAAATTGCGAACGTCCAGCGATTGCTCCTACACTAAAGGTGCCAGCCCTGAAAGCTCTTGCTGGTCCTCATCTCCCACTGGTAACCTCTCAAACGAACCACAAACACTTGGGCTCTGAACTTGTTTTAGCCTCCTAAAACTTCCAACGTACACAGCCTCTCCTGCTCAATCTGGCCAGAGCTCAACACCGAAATTGCGAACGTCCGGCGATTGCTCCCTACACTAAAGGTGCCAGCCCTGAAAGCTCTTGCTGGTCCTCATCTCCCACTGGTAACCTCTCAAGCAAACCACAAACACTTGGGCTCTGAACTTGTTTAGCCTACTAAAACTTCCAACGTACACAGCCTCTCCTGCTCAATCTGGCCAGAGCTCAACACCGAAATTGCGAACGTCCAGCGATTGCTCCTACACTAAAGGTGCCAGCCCTGAAAGCTCTTGCTGGTCCTCATCTCCCACTGGTAACCTCTCAAGCGAACCACAAACACTTGGGCTCTGAACTTGTTTAGCCTACTAAAACTTCCAACGTACACAGCCTCGCCTGCTCAATCTGGCCAGAGCTCAACACCGAAATTGCGAACGTCCAGCGATTGCTCCTACACTAAAGGTGCCAGCCCTGAAAGCTCTTGCTGGTCCTCATCTCCCACTGGTAACCTCTCAAACGAACCACAAACACTTGGGCTCTGAACTTGTTTAGCCTACGAAAACTTCCAACGTACACAGCCTCTCCTGCTCAATCTGGCCAGAGCTCAACACCGAAATTGCGAACGTCCAGCGATTGCTCCTACACTAAAGGTGCCAGCCCTGAAAGCTCTTGCTGGTCCTCATCTCCCACTGGTAACCTCTCAAACGAACCACAAACACTTGGGGCTCTGAACTTGTTTAGCCTACTAAAACTTCCAACGTACACAGCCTCTCCTGCTCAATCTGGCCAGAGCTCAACACCGAAATTGCGAACGTCCAGGGATTGCTCCTACGCTAAAGGTGCCAGTCCTGAAAGCTCTTGCTGGTCCTCATCTCCCACTGGTAACCTCTCAAACGAACCACAAACACTTGGGCTCTGAACTTGTTTAGCCTACGAAAACTTCCAACGTACACAGCCTCTCCTGCTCAATCTGGCCAGAGCTCAACACCGAAATTGCGAACGTCCAGCGATTGCTCCTACACTAAAGGTGCCAGCCCTGAAAGCTCTTGCTGGTCCTCATCTCCCACTGGTAACCTCTCAAACGAACCACAAACACTTGGGCTCTGAACTTGTTTAGCCTACGAAAACTTCCAACGTACACAACCTCTCCTGCTCAATCTGGCCAGAGCTCAACACCGAAATTGCGAACGTCCAGCGATTGCTCCTACACTAAAGGTGCCAGCCCTGAAAGCTCTTGCTGGTCCTCATCTCCCACTGGTAACCTCTCAAACGAACCACAAACACTTGGGCTCTGAACTTGTTTAGCCTACGAAAACTTCCAACGTACACAGCCTCTCCTGCTCAATCTGGCCAGAGCTCAACACCGAAATTGCGAACGTCCAGCGATTGCTCCTACACTAAAGGTGCCAGCCCTGAAAGCTCTTGCTGGTCCTCATCTCCCACTGGTAACCTCTCAAATGAACCACAAACACTTGGGCTCTGAACTTGTTTAGCCTACGAAAACTTCCAACGTACACAGCCTCTCCTGCTCAATCTGGCCAGAGCTCAACACCGAAATTGCGAACGTCCGGCGATTGCTCCTACACTAAAGGTGCCAGCCCTGAAAGCTCTTGCTGGTCCTCATCTCCCACTGGGAACCTCTCAAACGAACCACAAACACTTGGGCTCTGAACTTGTTTAGGCTACTAAAACTTCCAACTTACACAGCCTCTCCTGCTCATTCTGGCCAAAATTAAACACCGAAATTGCGAACGTCCAGCGATTGCTCCTACACTAAAGGTGCCAGCCCTGAAAGCTCTTGCTGGTCCTCATCTCCCACTGGTAACCTCTCAAACGAACCACAAACACTTGGGCTCTGAACTTGTTTAGCCTACGAAAACTTCCAACGTACACAGCCTCTCCTGCTCAATCTGGCCAGAGCTCAACACCGAAATTGCGAACGTCCAGCGATTGCTCCTACACTAAAGGTGCCAGCCCTGAAAGCTCTTGCTGGTCCTCATCTCCCACTGGTAACCTCTCAAACGAACCACAAACACTTGGGCTCTGAACTTGTTTAGCCTACTAAAACTTCCAACGTACACTCCCCTCTCCTGCTCAATCTGGCCAGAGCTCAACACCGAAATTGCGAACGCCCAGCGATTGCTCCTACACTAAAGGTGCCAGCCCTGAAAGCTCTTGCTGGTCCTCATCTCCCACTGGTAACCTCTCAAACGAACCACAAACACTTGGGCTCTGAACTTGTTTAGCCTACTAAAACTTCCAACGTACACAGCCTCTCCTGCTCAATCTGGCCAGAGTTCAACACCGAAATTGCGAACGTCGGCGATTGCTCCTACACTAAAGGTGCCAGCCCTGAAAGCTCTTGCTGGTCCTCATCTCCCACTGGTAACCTCTCAAACGAACCACAAACACTTGGGCTCTGAACTTGTTTAGCCTACGAAAACTTCCAACGTACACAGCCTCTCCTGCTCAATCTGGCCAGAGCTCAACACCGAAATTGCGAACGTCCGGCGATTGCTCCTACACTAAAGGTGCCAGCCCTGAAAGCTCTTGCTGGTCCTCATCTCCCACTGGTAACCTCTCAAACGAACCACAAACACTTGGGCTCTGAACTTGTTTAGCCTACGAAAACTTCCAACGTACACAGCCTCTCCTGCTCAATCTGGCCAGAGCTCAACACCGAAATTGCGAACGTCCAGCGATTGCTCCTACACTAAAGGTGCCAGCCCTGAAAGCTCTTGCTGGTCCTCATCTCCACTGGTAACCTCTCAAACGAACCACAAACACTTGGGCTCTGAACTTGTTTAGCCTACTAAAACTTCCAACGTACACAGCCTCTCCTGCTCAATCTGGCCAGAGCTCAACACCGAAATTGCGAACGTCCGGCGATTGCTCCTACACTAAAGGTGCCAGCCCTGAAAGCTCTTGCTGGTCCTCATCTCCCACTGGTAACCTCTCAAACGAACCACAAACACTTGGGCTCTGAACTTGTTTAGCCTACGAAAACTTCCAACGTACACAGCCTCTCCTGCTCAATCTGGCCAGAGCTCAACACCGAAATTGCGAACGTCCAGCGATTGCTCCTACACTAAAGGTGCCAGCCCTGAAAGCTCTTGCTGGTCCTCATCTCCCACTGGTAACCTCTCAAACGAACCACAAACACTTGGGCTCTGAACTTGTTTAGCCTACGAAAACTTCCAACGTACACAGCCTCTCCTGCTCAATCTGGCCAGAGCTCAACACCGAAATTGCGAAACGTCCGGCGATTGCTCCTACACTAAAGGTGCCAGCCCTGAAAGCTCTTGCTGGTCCTCATCTCCCACTGGTAACCTCTCAAACGAACCACAAACACTTGGGCTCTGAACTTGTTTAGCCTACTAAAACTTCCAACGTACACAGCCTCTCCTGCTCAATCTGGCCAGAGCTCAACACCGAAATTGCGAACGTCCAGCGATTGCTCCTACACTAAAGGTGCCAGCCCTGAAAGCTCTTGCTGGTCCTCATCTCCCACTGGTAACCTCTCAAACGAACCACAAACACTTGGGCTCTGAACTTGTTTAGCTACCAAAACTTCCAACGTACACAGCCTCTCCTGCTCAATCTGGCCAGAGCTCAACACCGAAATTGCGAATGTCCAGCGATTGCTCCTACACTAAAGGTGCCAGCCTTGAAAGCTCTTGCTGGTCCTCATCTCCCACTAGTAACCTCTCAAACGAACCACAAACACTTGGGCTCTGAACTTGTTTAGCCTACGAAAACTTCCAACGTACACAGCCTCTCCTGCTCAATCTGGCCAGAGCTCAACACCGAAATTGCGAACGTCCAGCGATTGCTCCTACACTAAAGGTGCCAGCCCTGAAAGCTCTTGCTGGTCCTCATCTCCCACTGGTAACCTCTCAAACGAACCACAAACACTTGGGCTCAGAAATTGTTTAGCCTACAAAAACTTCCAACGTACACAGCCTCTCCTGCTCAATCTGGCCAGAGCTCCACACCGAAATTGCGAACGTCCAGCGATTGCTCCTACACTAAAGGCGCCAGCCCTGAAAGCTGTTGCTGGTCCTCATCTCCCACTGGTAACCTCTCAAACGAACCCCAAACACTTGGCCTCTGAACTTGTTTAGCCTACTAAAACTTCCAACGTACACAGCCTCTCCTGCTCAATCTGCCCGAAATTCAACACCGAAATTGCGAACGTCCAGCGATTGCTCCTACACTAAAGGTGCCAGCCCTGAAAGCTCTTGCTGGTCCTCATCTCCCACTGGTAACCTCTCAAGCGAACCACAAACACTTGGGCTCTGAACTTGTTTAGCCTACAAAAACTTCCAACGTACACAGCCTCTCCTGCTCAATCTGGCCAGAGCTCAACACCGAAATTGCGAACGTCCAGCGATTGCTCCTACACTAAAGGTGCTAGCCCTGAAAGCTCTTGCTGGTCCTCATCTCCCACTGGGAACCTCTCAAACGAACCACAAACACTTGGGCTCTGAACTTGTTTAGCCTACGAAAACTTCCAACGTACACAGCCTCTCCTGCTCAATCTGGCCAGAGCTCAACACCGAAATTGCGAACGTCCAGCGATTGCTCCTACACTAAAGGTGCCAGCCCTGAAAGCTCTTGCTGGTCCTCATCTCCCACTGGTAACCTCTCAAACGAACCACAAACACTTGGGCTCTGAACTTGTTTAGCCTACTAAAACTTCCAACGTACACAGCCTCTCCTGCTCAATCTGGCCAGAGCTCAACACCGAAATTGCGAACGTCCAGCGATTGCTCCTACACTAAAGGTGCCAGCCCTGAAAGCTCTTGCTGGTCCTCATCTCCCACTGGGAACCTCTCAAACGAACCACAAACACTTGGGCTCTGAACTTGTTTAGCCTACTAAAACTTCCAACGTACACAGCCTCTCCTGCTCAATCTGGCCAGAGCTCAACACCGAAATTGAGAACGTCCGGCGATTGCTCCTACACTAAAGGTGCCAGCCCTGAAAGCTCTTGCTGGTCCTCATCTCCCACTGGTAACCTCTCAAACGAACCACAAACACTTGGGCTCTGAACTTGTTTAGCCTACGAAAACTTCCAACGTACACAGCCTCTCCTGCTCAATCTGGCCAGAGCTCAACACCGAAATTGAGAACGTCCGGCGATTGCTCCTACACTAAAGGTGCCAGCCCTGAAAGCTCTTGCTGGTCCTCATCTCCCACTGGTAACCTCTCAAACGAACCACAAACACTTGGGCTCTGAACTTGTTTAGCCTACGAAAACTTCCAACGTACACAGCCTCTCCTGCTCAATCTGGCCAGAGCTCAACACCGAAATTGCGAACGTCCAGCGATTGCTCCTACACTAAAGGTGCCAGCCCTGAAAGCTCTTGCTGGTCCTCATCTCCCACTGGTAACCTCTCAAACGAACCACAAACACTTGGGCTCTGAACTTGTTTAGCCTACTAAAACTTCCAACGTACACAGCCTCTCCTGCTCAATCTGGCCAGAGCTCAACACCGAAATTGCGAACGTCCGGCGATTGCTCCTACACTAAAGGTGCCAGCCCTGAAAGCTCTTGCTGGTCGTCATCTCCACTGGTAACCTCTCAAACGAACCACAAACACTTGGGCTCTGAACTTGTTTAGCCTACTAAAACTTCCAACGTACACAGCCTCTCCTGCTCAATCTGGCCAGAGCTCAACACCGAAATTGCGAACGTCCGGCGATTGCTCCTACAGTAAAGGTGCCAGCCCTGAAAGCTCTTGCTGGTCCTCATCTCCCACTGGTAACCTCTCAAACGAACCACAAACACTTGGGCTCTGAACTTGTTTAGCCTACGAAAACTTCCAACGTACACAGCCTCTCCTGCTCAATCTGGCCAGAGCTCAACACCGAAATTGCGAACGTCCGGCGATTGCTCCTACACTAAAGGTGCCAGCCCTGAAAGCTCTTGCTGTCCTCATCTCCCACTGGTAACCTCTCAAACGAACCACAAACACTTGCGCTCTATGAACTTGTTTAGCCTACTAAAACTTCCAACGTACACAGCCTGTCCTGCTCAATCTGGCCAGAGCTCAACACCGAAATTGCGAACGTCCAGCGATTGCTCCTACACTAAAGGTGCCAGCCCTGAAAGCTCTTGCTGGTCCTCATCTCCCACTGGTAACCTCTCAAACGAACCACAAACACTTGGGCTCTGAACTTGTTTAGCTACCAAAACTTCCAACGTACACAGCCTCTCCTGCTCAATCTGGCAAGAGCTCAACACCGAAATTGCGAACGTCCAGCGATTGCTCCTACACTAAAGGTGCCAGCCTTGAAAGCTCTTGCTGGTCCTCATCTCCCACTAGTAACCTCTCAAACGAACCACAAACACTTGGGCTCTGAACTTGTTTAGCCTACGAAAACTTCCAACGTACACAGCCTCTCCTGCTCAATCTGGCCAGAGCTCAACACCGAAATTGCGAACGTCCAGCGATTGCTCCTACACTAAAGGTGCCAGCCCTGAAAGCTCTTGCTGGTCCTCATCTCCCACTGGTAACCTCTCAAACGAACCACAAACACTTGGGCTCAGAAATTGTTTAGCCTACAAAAACTTCCAACGTACACAGCCTCTCCTGCTCAATCTGGCCAGAGCTCCACACCGAAATTGCGAACGTCCAGCGATTGCTCCTAACAACTAAAGGCGCCAGCCCTGAAAGCTCTTGCTGGTCCTCATCTCCCACTGGGAACCTCTCAAACGAACCACAAACACTTGGCCTCTGAACTTGTTTAGCCTACTAAAACTTCCAACGTACACAGCCTCTCCTGCTCAATCTGCCCGAAATTCAACACCGAAATTGCGAACGTCCAGCGATTGCTCCTACACTAAAGGTGCCAGCCCTGAAAGCTCTTGCTGGTCCTCATCTCCCACTAGTAACCTCTCAAACGAACCACAAACACTTGGGCTCTGAACTTGTTTAGCCTACTAAAACTTCCAACGTACACAGCCTCTCCTGCTCAATCTGGCCAGAGCTCAACACCGAAATTGCGAACGTCCAGCGATTGCTCCTACGCTAAAGGTGCCAGCCCTGAAAGCTCTTGCTGGTCCTCATCTCCCACTGGTAACCTCTCAAACGAACCACAAACACTTGGGCTCTGAACTTGTTTAGCCTACCAAAACTTCCAACGTACACAGCCTCTCCTGCTCAATCTGCCCGAATTTCAACACCGAAATTGCGAACGTCCAGCGATTGCTCCTACACTAAAGGTGCCAGCCCTGAAAGCTCTTGCTGGTCCTCATCTCCCACTGGTAACCTCTCAAACGAACCACAAACACTTGGGCTCTGAACTTGTTTAGCCTACTAAAACTTCCAACGTACACTCCCTCTCCTGCTCAATCTGGCCAGAGCTCAACACCGAAATTGCGAACGTCCAGCGATTGCTCCTACACTAAAGGTGCCAGCCCTGAAAGCTCTTGCTGGTCCTCATCTCCCACTGGTAACCTCTCAAACGAACCACAAACACTTGGGCTCTGAACTTGTTTAGCCTACGAAAACTTCCAACGTACACAGCCTCTCCTGCTCAATCTGGCCAGAGCTCAACACCGAAATTGCGAATGTCCGGCGATTGCTCCTACACTAAAGGTGCCAGCCCTGAAAGCTCTTGCTGGTCCTCATCTCCCACTGGTAACCTCTCAAACGAACCACAAACACTTGGGCTCTGAACTTGTTTAGCCTACTAAAACTTCCAACGTACACAGCCTCTCCTGCTCAATCTGGCCAGAGCTCAACACCGAAATTGCGAACGTCCAGCGATTGCTCCTACACTAAAGGTACCAGCCCTGAAAGCTCTTGCTGGTCCTCATCTCCCACTGGTAACCTCTCAAGCGAACCACAAACACTTGGGCTCTGAACTTGTTTAGCCTACTAAAACTTCCAACGTACACAGCCTCGCCTGCTCAATCTGGCCAGAGGTCAACACCGAAATTGCGAACGTCCAGCGATTGCTCCTACACTAAAGGTGCCAGCCCTGAAAGCTCTTGCTGGTCCTCATCTCCCACTGGGAACCTCTCAAACGAACCACAAACACTTGGGCTCTGAACTTGTTTAGCCTACTAAAACTTCCAACGTACACAGCCTCTCCTGCTCAATCTGGCCAGAGCTCAACACCGAAATTGCGAACGTCCAGTGATTGCTCCTACACTAAAGGTGCCAGCCCTGAAAGCTCTTGCTGGTCCTCATCTCCCACTGGTAACCTCTCAAACGAACCACAAACACTTGGGCTCTGAACTTGTTTAGCCTACTAAAACTTCCAACGTACACAGCCTCTCCTGCTCAATCTGCCCGAAATTCAACAGCGAAATTGCGAACGTCCAGCGATTGCTCCTACACTAAAGGTGCCAGCCCTGAAAGCTCTTGCTGGTCCTCATCTCCCACTAGTAACCTCTCAAACGAACCACAAACACTTGGGCTCTGAACTTGTTTAGCCTACTAAAACTTCCAACGTACACAGCCTCTCCTGCTCAATCTGGCCAGAGCTCAACACCGAAATTGCGAACGTCCGGCGATTGCTCCTACACTAAAGGTGCCAGACCTGAAAGCTCTTGCTGGTCCTCATCTCCCACTGGTAACCTCTGAAACGAACCACAAACACTTGGGCTCTGAACTTGTTTAGCCTACTAAAACTTCCAACGTACACAGCCTCTCCTGCTCAATCTGGCCAGAGCTCAACACCGAAATTGCGAACGTCCGGCGATTGCTCCTACACTAAAGGTGCCAGCCCTGAAAGCTCTTGCTGGTCCTCATCTCCCACTGGTAACCTCTCAAACGAACCACAAACACTTGGGCTCTGAACTTGTTTAGCCTACTAAAACTTCCAACGTACACAGCCTCTCCTGCTCAATCTGTCCAGAGCTCAACACCGAAATTGCGAACGTCCGGCGATTGCTCCTACACTAAAGGTGCCAGCCCTGAAAGCTCTTGCTGGTCCTCATCTCCCACTGGTAACCTCTCAAACGAACCACAAACACTTGGGCTCTGAACTTGTTTAGCCTACTAAAACTTCCAACGTACACAGCCTCTCCTGCTCAATCTGGCCAGAGCTCAACACCGAAATTGCGAACGTCCAGCGATTGCTCCTACACTAAAGGTACCAGCCCTGAAAGCTCTTGCTGGTCCTCATCTCCCACTGGGAACCTCTCAAGCGAACCACAAACACTTGGGCTCTGAACTTGTTTAGCCTACGAAAACTTCCAACGTACACAGCCTCGCCTGCTCAATCTGGCCAGAGCTCAACACCGAAATTGCGAACGTCCAGCGATTGCTCCTACACTAAAGGTGCCAGCCCTGAAAGCTCTTGCTGGTCCTCATCTCCCACTGGTAACCTCTCAAACGAACCACAAACACTTGGGCTCTGAACTTGTTTAGCCTACTAAAACTTCCAACGTACACAGCCTCTCCTGCTCAATCTGGCCAGAGCTCAACACCGAAATTGCGAACGTCCAGCGATTGCTCCTACACTAAAGGTGCCAGCCCTGAAAGCTCTTGCTGGTCCTCATCTCCCACTGGGAACCTCTCAAACGAACCACAAACACTTGGGCTCTGAACTTGTTTAGCCTACTAAAACTTCCAACATACACAGCCTCTCCTGCTCAATCTGGCCAGAGCTCAACACCGAAATTGCGAACGTCCAGCGATTGCTCCTACACTAAAGATGCCAGCCCTGAAAGCTCTTGCTGGTCCTCATCTCCCACTGGTAACCTCTCAAACGAACCACAAACACTTGGGCTCTGAACTTGTTTAGCCTACTAAAACTTCCAACGTACACAGCCTCTCCTGCTCAATCTGGCCAGAGCTCAACACCGAAATTGCGAACGTCCAGCGATTGCTCCTACACTAAAGGTGCCAGCCCTGAAAGCTCTTGCTGGTCCTCATCTCCCACTGGTAACCTCTCAAGCAAACCACAAACACTTGGGCTCTGAACTTGTTTAGCCTACTAAAACTTCCAACGTACACAGCCTCTCCTGCTCAATCTGGCCAGAGCTCAACACCGAAATTGCGAACGTCCAGCGATTGCTCCTACACTAAAGGTGCCAGCCCTGAAAGCTCTTGCTGGTCCTCATCTCCCACTGGTAACCTCTCAAACGAACCACAAACACTTGGGCTCTTGAACTTGTTTAGCCTACGAAAACTTCCAACGTACACAGCCTCTCCTGCTCAATCTGCCCGAAATTCAACACCGAAATTGCGAACGTCCAGCGATTGCTCCTACACTAAAGGTGCCAGCCCTGAAAGCTCTTGCTGGTCCTCATCTCCCACTGGTAACCTCTCAAACGAACCACAAACACTTGGGCTCTGAACTTGTTTTGCCTATGAAAACTTCCAACGTACACAGCCTCTCCTGCTCAATCTGCCCGAATTTCAACACCGAAATTGCGAACGTCCAGCGATTGCTCCTACACTAAAGGTGCCAGCCCTGAAAGCTCTTGCTGGTCCTCATCTCCCACTGGTAACCTCTCAAATGAACCACAAACACTTGGGATCTGAACTTGTTTAGCCTACTAAAACTTCCATCGTACACTCCCTCTCCTGCTCAATCTGGCCAGAGCTCAACACCGAAATTGCGAACGTCCGGCGATTGCTCCTACACTAAAGGTGCCAGCCCTGAAAGCTCTTGCTGGTCCTCATCTCCCACTGGTAACCTCTCAAACGAACCACAAACACTTGGGCTCTGAACTTGTTTAGCCTACTAAAACTTCCATCGTACACAGCCTCTCCTGCTCAATCTGGCCAGAGCTCAACACCGAAATTGCGAACGTCCGGCGATTGCTCCTACACTAAAGGTGCCAGCCCTGAAAGCTCTTGCTGGTCCTCATCTCCCACTGGTAACCTCTCAAACGAACCACAAACACTTGGGCTCTGAACTTGTTTAGCCTACTAAAACTTCCAACGTACACAGCCTCTCCTGCTCAATCTGCCCGAAATTCAACACCGACATTGCGAACGTCCAGCGATTGCTCCTACACTAAAGGTGCCAGCCCTGAAAGCTCTTGCTGGTCCTCATCTCCCACTAGTAACCTCTCAAACGAACCACAAACACTTGGGCTCTGAACTTGTTTAGCCTACTAAAACTTCCAACGTACACAGCCTCTCCTTCTCAATCTGGCCAGAGCTCAACACCGAAATTGCGAACGTCCAGCGATTGCTCCTACACTAAAGGTGCCAGCCCTGAAAGCTCTTGCTGGTCCTCATCTCCCACTGGTAACCTCTCAAACGAACCACAAACACTTGGGCTCTGAACTTGTTTAGCCTACGAAAACTTCCAACGTACACAGCCTCTCCTGCTCAATCTGCCCGAAATTCAACACCGAAATTGCGAACGTCCAGCGATTGCTCCTACACTAAAGGTGCCAGCCCTGAAAGCTCTTGCTGGTCCTCATCTCCCACTAGTAACCTCTCAAACGAACCACAAACACTTGGGCTCTGAACTTGTTTAGCCTACTAAAACTTCCAACGTACACTCCCTCTCCTGCTCAATCTGGCCAGAGCTCAACACCGAAATTGCGAACGTCCAGCGATTGCTCCTACACTAAAGGTGCCAGCCCTGAAAGCTCTTGCTGGTCCTCATCTCCCACTGGGAACCTCTCAAGCAAACCACAAACACTTGGGCTCTGAACTTGTTTAGCCTACTAAAACTTCCAACGTACACAGCCTCTCCTGCTCAATCTGGCCAGAGCTCAACACCGAAATTGCGAACGTCCGGCGATTGCTCCTACACTAAAGGTGCCAGCCCTGAAAGCTCTTGCTGGTCCTCATCTCCCACTAGTAACCTCTCAAACGAACCACAAACACTTGGGCTCTGAACTTGTTTAGCCTACTAAAACTTCCAACGTACACAGCCTCTCCTGCTCAATCTGCCCGAAATTCAACACCGAAATTGCGAACGTCCAGCGATTGCTCCTACACTAAAGGTGCCAGCCCTGAAAGCTCTTGCTGGTCCTCATCTCCCACTAGTAACCTCTCAAACGAACCACAAACACTTGGGCTCTGAACTTGTTTAGCCTACTAAAACTTCCAACGTACACAGCCTCTCCTGCTCAATCTGGCCAGAGCTCAACACCGAAATTGCGAACGTCCGGCGATTGCTCCTACACTAAAGGTGCCAGCCCTGAAAGCTCTTGCTGGTCCTCATCTCCCACTGGTAACCTCTCAAACGAACCACAAACACTTGGGCTCTCAACTTGTTTAGCCTACGAAAACTTCCAACGTACACAGCCTCTCCTGCTCAATCTGGCCAGAGCTCAACACCGAAATTGCGAACGTCCAGCGATTGCTCCTACACTAAAGGTGCCAGCCCTGAAAGCTCTTGCTGGTCCTCATCTCCCACTAGTAACCTCTCAAACGAACCACAAACACTTGGGCTCTGAACTTGTTTAGCCTACTAAAACTTCCAACGTACACAGCCTCTCCTGCTCAATCTGCCCGAATTTCAACACCGAAATTGCGAACGTCCAGCCATTGCTCCTACACTAAAGGTGCCAGCCCTGAAAGCTCTTGCTGGTCCTCATCTCCCACTGGTAACCTCTCAAAAGAACCACAAACACTTGGGCTCTGAACTTGTTTAGCCTACTAAAACTTCCAACGTACACAGCCTCTCCTGCTCAATCTGGCCAATATTCAACACCGAAATTGCGAACGTCCAGCGATTGCTCCTACACTAAAGGTGCCAGCCCTGAAAGCTCTTGCTGGTCCTCATCTCCCCCTAGTAACCTCTCAAACGAACCACAAACACTTGGGCTCTGAACTTGTTTAGCCTACAAAAACTTCCAACGTACACAGCCTCTCCTGCTCAATCTGGCCAGAGCTCAACACCGAAATTGCGAACGTCCAGCGATTGCTCCTACACTAAAGGTGCCAGCCCTGAAAGCTCTTGCTGGTCCTCATCTCCCACTGGTAACCTCTCAAACGAACCACAAACACTTGGGCTCTGAACTTGTTTAGCCTACTAAAACTTCCATCGTACACTCCCTCTCCTGCTCAATCTGGCCAGAGCTCAACACCGAAATTGCGAACGTCCGGCGATTGCTCCTACACTAAAGGTGCCAGCCCTGAAAGCTCTTGCTGGTCCTCATCTCCCACTGGTAACCTCTCAAACGAACCACAAACACTTGGGCTCTGAACTTGTTTAGCCTACTAAAACTTCCATCGTACACAG
Organism: Gavia stellata; assembly: GCF_030936135.1. Taxonomy (NCBI): domain Eukaryota; kingdom Metazoa; phylum Chordata; class Aves; order Gaviiformes; family Gaviidae; genus Gavia; species Gavia stellata. The sequence goes on from NW_026776878.1 coordinate 74,560, forward strand.
CCTCTCCTGCTCAATCTGGCCAGAGCTCAACA